>NW_028227260.1:102109460-102179460 GCF_978045245.1 Mus caroli | reverse complement strand
TAATGTCAATGAGATACCAATTATCTTAGCAAAAATTAGAAAGCTTGATAATACACTGATGAATAACTAAAACTATCTGGACTCACAGTTTGCTGCCTTGTTATAAATTATTAATACAAATTAATTTGGTAATTCATAATAAAGTTTTTAAAAATGTATAATTCAATCTAGCAATGTGGTTTCTATAAAGACAGAATTTTTTAAAGTTTTTTTTTAATTTTTAATATTTTTTATTACGTATTTTCCTCAATTACATTTCCAATGCTATCTCAAAAGTCCCGCATACGCCCCCCACTTCCCTATCCACCCATTCCCATTCTTTTGGCCCTGGCATTCCCCTGTATTGGGGCATATAAAGTTTGCAAGCCCAATGGGCCTCTCTTTCCAGTGATGGCCGACTAGGCCAACATTCCATACAAATGCAGCTAGAGACAAGAGCTCCGGGTTATGGTTAGTTCATCATTTTGTTCCCCCTATAGTGTTGCAGATCCCTTTAACTTCTTGGGTACATTCTCTAGCTTCTCCTTTGGGAGCCCTGTGATCCATCCAATAGCTGACTGTGAGCATCCACTTCTGTGTTTGCTAGGCCCCGCCATAGTCTCACAAGAGACAGCTATATTTGGGTCCTTTCAGCAAAATCATGCTGCCCTAACCCTAAAAATTCCACCAGAGAACCCCTAAACCTGATAAACAGCTTCGGTGAAGTAGCTGGATATAAAATTAACTCAAACAAATCAATGGCTTTTCTCTACACAAAGAATAAACAGGCTGAGAAAGAAATTAGGGAAACAACACCCTTCTCAATAGGCACAAATAATATAAAATATCTTGGCGTAACTCTAACTAAGGAAGTGAAAGATCTGTATAATAAAAACTTCAAGTCTCTGAAGAAAGAAATTATAGAAGATCTCAGAAGATGGAAAGATTTCCCATGCTCATGGATTGGCAGGATCAACATTGTAAAAATGGCTATCTTGCCAAAAGCAATCTACAGATTCAATGCAATCCCCATCAAAATTCCAACTCAATTCTTCAACGAATTAGAAAGTGCAATCTGCAAATTCATCTGGAATAACAAAAAACCTAGGATAGCAAAAACTCTTCTCAAGGATAAAAGAACCTCTGGTGGAATCACCATTTTTTAATGGGGTTATTTGATTTTCTGGAGTCCACCTTCTTGAGTTCTTTATATATATTGGATATTAGTCCCTTCTCTGATTTAGGATAGGTAAAGATCCTTTCCCAATCTGTTGGTGGTCTTTTTGTCTTATTGATGGTGTCTTTTGCCTTGCAGAAGCTTTGCAGTTTCATGAGGTCCCACTTGTCAATTCTCGATCTTACAGCACAAGCCATTGCTGTTCTATTCAAGAATTTTTCCCCTGTGCCCATATCTTCTTCTGATTTTGTTAATTAGAATGCTTTCCCTGTGCCCTCTAGTGAGTCTGCCTCAGGGTTTATCTATCTTGTTGATTTTCTCAAAGAACCAGCTCCTTGATTGGTTGATTCTTTGAATAGTTCTTCTTGTTTCCACTTTGTTGATTTCGCCCCTGAGTTTGATTATTTCCTGTCATCTACTCCTCTTGGGTGAATTTGCTTCCTTTTGTTCTATTGCTTTTAGGTGTGATGTCAAGCCTCTAGTTTCTTTTTGGAGGCACTCAGAGCTATGAGTTTTCCTCTTAGAAATGCTTTCATTGCGTCCCATAAGTTTGGGTATGTTGTGGCTTCATTTTCATTGAACTCTAAAAAGTCCTTAATTTCTTTCTTTATTCCTTCCTTGACCAAGGTATCATTAAGAAGAGTGTTGTTCAGTTTCCACGTGAAGGTTGGCTTTCTATTATTTATTTTGTTATTGAAGATCAGCCTTAGTCCATGGTGATCTGATAGGATGCATGGGACAATTTCAATATTTTTGTATCTGTTGAGGCCTGTTTTGTGACCAATTATGTGGTCAATTTTAGAGAAGGTACCATGAGGTGCTGAGAAGAAGGTATATCCTTTTGTTTTAGGATAGACTGTTTTGTAGATATCTGCCAGATCCATTTGATTCATAACTTCTGTTAGTTTCACTGTGTCCCTGTTTATTTTCTGTTTCCATGATCTATCCATTGGTGAAAGTGGTGTGTTGAAGTCTCCCACTATTATTGTGTGAGGTGCAATGTGTGCTTTGAGCTTTACTAAAGTTTCTTTAATGAATGTGGCTGCCCTTGTATTTGGAGCATAGATATTTAGAATTGAGAGATCCTCTTGGGAGATTTTACCTTTGATGAGTATGAAGTGCCCCTCCTTGTCTTTTTTGATTACTTTGGGTTGGAAGTCGATTTTGTTAGATATTAGAATGGCTACTCCAGCTTGTTTCTTCATACCATTTGCTTGGAAAATTGTTTTCCAGCCTTTCATTCTGAGGTAGTGTCTATCTTTTTCTCTGAGATGAGTTTCCTGTAAGCAGCAAAATGTTGGGTCCTGTCTGTGTAGCCAGTCTGTTAGTCTATGTATTTTTATTGGGGAGTTGAGTCCGTTGATATTAAGAGATATTAGGGAGAAGCAATTGTTGCTTCCTTTTATTTTTGTTGTTAGAGTTGGCATTCTGTTCGTGTGGCAGTCATTTCCATCACCTGTTTGGATGTGTTTTCCTGTTTTTCTTTAAGGACTGCTATCTGTTTGGTTGTGTTTCCCTGTTTTTCTTAAGGTCTTGTAACTCTTTAGCAATGTTCTCCTGTATTTCTTTAAATGAGTTATTAAAGTCCTTCTTGATGTCCTCTACCATCATCATGAGATAAGCTTTTAAATCTGGGTCTAGATTTTCGGCTGTGTTGGGGTGCCCAGGACTAGGTGGCGTGGGAGTGCTGCGTTCTGATGATGGTGAGTGGTCTTGATTTCTGTTAGTAGGATTCTTTCGCCCTCTGGTAATCTCTGAAGCTAGCTGTTATAGTTGTCTCTGATTAGAGCTTGTTCCTCAGGAGACTCTGTTAGCCTCTATCAGCAGACCTGGGATGCTGGCTCTCTCCTTAGTTTCAGTGGTCAGAGTATTCTCTGCAGGCAAGCTCTATTCTTGCAGGGAAGGTGCCCAGATATCTGGTGTTCGAACCTGCTTCCTGGCAGAAGTTGTGTTCCAATCACCAGAAGTCTTAGGATCCCGTGGGGAATCCTGTGCGGGTCCTTGCGGGTGTCTGGAGATTGGACAAGGCACCCTGGTACTCGAGTGGACTGGAAGGGACTTGTGCCCCAGCAGAGGCAGGGTTGCCTGCTTCCCTAGTTAATGCAGTCTCAGGTCCTGCTCAATTGGATTGGAGCAGAAGCTGTGTTCCACTCACCAAAGGTCTTAGGATCCCATGGGGAATCCTGTGCGGGTCCTTGTGGGTGTCCGGAGACTCCTCTGGCAAGTCACCCCGATCTCCTGTTTTTCTTTAAGGACTTCTATCTGTTTGGTTGTGTTTTCCTGTTTTTCCTTAAGGACTTGTAACTCTTTAGCAGTGTTCTCCTGTATTTCCTTAAGTGAGTTATTAAAGTCCTTCTTGATGTCCTCTACCATCATCATGAGATATGCTTTTAAATCCGGGTCTAGCTTTTCAGTTGTGTTGGGGTGCCGAGGACTAGGTGGAGTGGGAGTGCTGCGTTCTGATGATGGCGAGTGGTCTTGATTTCTGTTAGTAGAATTCTTATGTTTGCCTTTCACCATATGGTAATCTCTGGAGCTAGTTGTTATAGTTGTCTCTGGTTAGAGCTTGTTCCTCAGGTGATTCTGTTAGCCTCTTTCAGCAGACCTGGGAGACTAGCTCTCTCCTCTGAGTTTCAGTGTTCAGAGCACTCTCTGCAGGCAAACTCTCCTCTTACAGGAAAGATGCACAGATATCTGGCCTTAGGACCTCCCTCCTGGCCGAAGAAGAAGGCCCAAAATGGGACCTGTCCCGAAGGTGAGTTGCTTTGGCCTGTCCCAGAAGCTGTTAGCTTCTGTATTCTACACTCTCACCTGTGCAGAATACTCTTGGAGGAGTCCTGGAACCAAGATGTCTGCAGCAGATGCTCAGGCCAACTGCTCCCGGCCAGGGCAGACCCCTATACTCTGGCCTGGAAAGTTGCCGGCTGTCTGGGGCCTGAGCAGAATCTAATACAGTCTTTTATCTGGTTGCACTTTTTCATTAGTAAGTCCACACAGAGTGGACTGTATTAGCAGCAAATAATCATTGTGGTCATTCTGGACCATGGCAATAAAATTTGAATTATGAGGCTCATTAGTAAATACAAGTACTTGATAGTCATTTAATACTAGAAAATTAAGAACAATATTCTCATTTTTATTTTATTAACAATAAAATCTGAAATACAATTACTAAATAAATAAATAGAAATTTAGCTTAATTATAGCTGTAAAGCTTCTCCCTGTATGTATTTTAAGCATAACTATCTTTTAAATATTTCAGAATTGCAGAAATATTCCCATGTTGTTCCTAGAAATTAATTCAATTAGGCAGTAATTTCTACAAGTTTTTTTCTTAATCTGACTACCAAAATATTACTCCTATTAATTGCAAAGAAGACCATTGAGAATTTATATGCAAAATCTAAAGAGATAGACATTCATAACAAGAACAAAGAATAAGACAAACATACAATTAATGCATCCAAGCACTTTCTATACTGGTAATGACAATATTGCTACCTATCAATAAAGGAGATCATATATATGTCTTGCATAGAGACAAGATATGTGTATGACAAGCCATTCAATAGAAATGGCAACTGTACTGTGGAAATATCATGGGCTAAGTTTTCTGTACCTATGTAAATTACCTTTCTTGAATATCTAAATAAAGTAGCTTGAAGTGACCTGCATGAGCAAAGTAAGTAGTACACAGACTTCTTGTAGGTTTCAAATGACTTCTGCTAGGCTAAATACCTTTGTTCTATCTGGTTTTCACTGAGCCAAGCCACATCAGCTTTCAAAACTTTTATGGAGCAGGACATTGGCAGTCCATGCCTATGATGCCAGCACTGTAGATGTTCAGCCTGGCGACTTCCAAGTTCTAAACCAGCCTACAAAGACATACAATTTATTGAAAGAGAAAGAAAAGCCAAAAAACAAAAAATAAAAAATAAAAAAAATTTAAAAACCCAACCAAACAAAACAAAATAAAAACAAAAAAACAAAACAAAAATGCCGGGCAGTGGTGGCGCACGCCTTTAATCCCAGCACTTGGAAGGTAGAGGCAGGCGGATTTCTGAGTTCAAGGCCACCCTGGTCTACAGAGTGAGTTCCAGGACAGCCAGAGCTACACTGAGAAACCCTCTCTTGAAAAAACAAAAAACAAAAAAAAAAAAGAAAAAGAAAGAAAGAAACGAAACTTCCTTTTTGCATTTCCTCCCTCCCTTACCCATGGTAATTTGAAATCCAGCTTTGGTGATAAATGCATATACTGCTGGAATCTTGAGAATTTTCTAAAAAAACGTTGCATTTTATGAAAAGAAATATTAGCTTAATACCAGACATCTTTGTCCCTTAAACACAGACTAGGCACTCCAAGCTGGTTGTTGGAATTTCATCCCCCCTCATTTCTTTCTCTAATTTTAAGGCTCTTAAGCTTCTTTCTGAAGACTGGACAAAAGATATTGAGAATCCTTAAATATCCACCAAGACTTAGATCTGCTCTCCCTCATCTCTCATCCAAAGTAAACTTCTACATTATTTACACTTCGATTACTTCCAACAGTGGAGGACAAATAATAAGTACTTAACATACTTCTGCATGTCAATAAGGCTCCCAAATAAGCCTTCCAGAGCAAAGAATGACTACCTTCCACTAAGAGGAACAGTTTTCTTTTTTTTTTTTAATTCTTCTATCCCAGAAAGCAAATTTCCTGTCACACACACACACACACACACACACACACACACACACACACACACACGCAAAGTAGTTTTTAACTGCAGCCAATCATTAAAGAATCAGAAATTTTGAGGTTCTGTTTAGAACCTCCTCACCACAATATGAATAAAATTAAAAAGTTCTTGCCAAACTATTTTAGTAAATGGATTTTTAAAAATCATGTAAAATTAGCACATTTAACCGTTTCTGTAGAAATAAGAGCTGCCAACTTTCAATTAGAAAGCAGTTGGTTCCCAAAGTAAGCCAATAATTACCCTGCAGATTTGTTGAGGGATTTTATTTTTTTAGACAGTACAAAGATAAAGTTCAAACTAGTGTACATTTAAATGATTTTTAAAAAATAATTAAATTAATGAGTTTCTTGAAACTGTAAAGATGCATTTCATTTCTTTCTAATGCTAGCCCAGCAATCCAGAATGGCTCTATTTAAATATGATCACAAAATTATTTGGAAATACCTTATATAGTCTTAAGCTTATCCTACTGTTTTTGGAAGAGAAAACAAAAATAAAATAATTCTTGAAAATGGGTTGTTAAGGTTTACCTGCTATGAAATGGCTCTTGGGTCAGATTTGTCCCATTCGCCCTTAGAACTCTCTTTCAAGTTCACAGCCTATTTTTAAATCAATTATTTTTGTATGAATATATATTTGCATGAACATATATATTCTAAAATATAATATTTCTTAACAAGCAGCAAGATTTCTAAGATAGTATTACTTTAGCTAAATAAATCTACTTGGACTCATCACCTAAATTCAAAAGTTTAATTCTCAAGTTAAAAACAAAAAGTGGCAAGAACAGTCAGGTAAGTTACTAGCTTTTTCAAACATGAAAAGTTACTTTACATACCCCCAACCCTCAAATACAAAGGCCTGGAATAGTGATGTCTGTTTGCAATGTCGTAGAACTGCAAAGTCAGAAACAAGTAGATCCTAGCAGATCCCAAGTGTATCTTGACCAGCTACCTCAGCTAAATCTTTGAGCTTCAGGCCAATGAGAAACCCTGTTTAGAATATCAAGCTGTTGAGAAACTACACCTGTGGTTAACCTCTGGCCTCCACTCACATACACCCAAAGTTACAGGTGCAACACCATCATCACTACACCACCACATACACACACACACACACACACACACACATACACACACCACACACACACATACACACACCACAGGTAGGAAATTGAAAGTTGGTATAGTAGTTCTACACAATCTTTTTTTTTTTTTTTAAGCATAGAAGAGAGTTTATTTAGGGCATGGGGAGGAGATTTAAGAGGGTAGCAGAGGCAGCAAGAAGGGGAGAGTAGAGAAGAAGAGGCCAGCCATGGCTACGAGGAGAGAGTGGGGAAGGGAATGGGAGCAAGGGGTCAAGATATAAGAGAGAGGCAATAGAGTAAGAGGGTAAGAAAGCTACACAGTCTTTAAACACAAGCACCTTCCCAGAAATCTCAGAAATCTGTCTCTCTTCCCTACAGGATACTTTTAGTCTTTAAAAATCTGCTTCTCAGTACCCAAGGAGCTAAAGGGATCTGCAACCCTATTGTTGGAACAACATGATGTACTAACCAGAACCCCGGAGCTCTTGTCTCTAGCTGCATATGTATCGAAAGATGACCTAGTCGGCCATCAATGGAAAGAGAGCCCCATTGGACTTGCAAACTTTATATGCCCCAATATAGGGGAATACCAGGGCCAAAAGAATGGGAATGGGTGTGTAGGGAAGTGGGGGGCGCTATGGGGGACTTTTGGGATAGCATTGGAAATGTAACTGAGGAAAATATGTAATAAAAATATTAAAAATTAAAAAAAATCTGCTTCTCCTTCCCACAAGGTAGTTTTAGTCTTTATGGTTCTAGATACATGAGGAACAGGATAAAGACTAAAAACATTCTTATTCCCTTTTCAAAGAGATTATCCTGAGTTCCCAAATAACAATTCTACATCTGTTGGCAAGAACATAGTCACATGGTAATGCTAAACTAAAATACTAAGTTTGTGAATGACAGCACTTACTTTGGGAAACAATATATTGGAATGAAAATGTCAACAAAGGCCAGTCACACTGCATGAGGAAAAGTCCTTGATGCCTCATCCCTACTCAAAGAACTACAGGTAGGTAACTGAGTAAAGCTGGGAGGCCCACCCCAGGGAAAAACACTGATTGTCTAGGACAAATGAAACCCTGAAAACATACATACAAGTAACATAATGTAGACTCAACAGATTCTATTTGGATACACACACACACACATACACACACACACATATGTATACATATACATATATATATATATACACACACTTTATATTGGGATATATATAATAAGCAACAACAAAAAGTCTTCTTTGACTATGTAAGAAACTGAGATCAAAACGGTTAATGCAACCACACAGCATTTACCTCAAACAGAGTAAGGTTTTATTCTAAAGGTAAATATTGCAGATCTGCCCAGCACTTGGGAGGCAGAGGCAGTCGGATTTCTGAGTTCGAGGCCAGCCTGGTCTACAGAGTGGGTTTCAGGACAGCAGACACTGTGCCCCTTCTTAGAATTGGGAACAAAACACCCATGGAAGGAGATACAGAGACAAAGTTTGGAGCTGAGAGGAAAGGTTGGACCATCTAGATACTGCCATACCTGGGGATCCATCCCATAATCAGCCTCCAAACGCTGACACCATTGCATACACTAGCAAGATTTTGCTGAAAGGACCCTGATATAGCTGTCTCTTGTGAGGCTATGACAGGGCCTAGCAAACACAGAAGAGGATGTTCACAGTCAGTTATTGGATGGATCACAGGGCTCCCAATGGAGGAGCTAGAGAAAGTACCCAAGGACATGAAGGAGTCTGCAACCCTATAGGTGGAACAACAATATGAACTAATCACTACCCCCAGAGCTCATGTCTCTAGCTGCATATGTATCAGAAGATGGCCTAGTCGGCCATCAGTGGAAAGAGAGGCCCATTGGACTTGCAAACTTTATATGCCTCAGACAGGGAAACGCCAGGGCCAAGAAGTGGGAGTGGGTGGGTAGGGGAGTGGGGGGGGGAGGGTATGCGGGACTTTTGGGATAGCATTGGAAATGTAAATGAAAAAAATACCTAATTAAAATAAAATTAAGAAAATATTGCAGATCTGAAAATTTCTTTTTTTTTTTGTTTTTGTGTTTTATTTACTTTATTGGTTATTTTATTAAAAGAAATCATAACAACAGCATTATAAAAGCCTGATCATTAAAAAAAGTCCACAATAGTTTCCCTTCCTCCTTCCCCTCTCCAAGTGGGTCAATCACCCCCCTCAACCATATTTTGCATTACGAAGCACAATTTCAGCAAGCCAAAAATAAATGACTAGCCTGGAATGTCCTGTAGACATGGGCACATACCCAGGTGGTAGAAAATGGGTTTATATAAAGACAGATTGAACATGTTAAGTCCAGTAATGAAATAGTACCCATATGCCATAAAACTTTTTGAATTGCAGAGACATGCTCATTGTACCAAGCAATCTTTCTTGTTATATCCCTGTCAATTTCTGATATTATCTTTCTTTTTTTTTTCTTTTTTTTATTTATTTTTTATTACGTATTTTCCTCAATTACATTTCCAATGCTATCCCAAAAGTCCCCCATACCCCCCCCCCACTTCCCTACCCACGCATTCCCATTCTTTTGGCCCTGGCATTCCCCTGTATTGAGGCATATAAAGTTTGCAAGTCCAATGGGCCTCTCTTTCCAGTGATGGCCAACTAGGCCATCTTTTGATACATATGCAGCTAGAGACAAGAGCTCCGGGGTACTGGTTAGTTCATCATGTTGTTCAAACTATAGGGTTGCAGATCCCTTTAGCTCCTTGGGTACTTTCTCTAGCTTCTCCATTGGGAGCCCTGTGATCCATCCAATAGCTGACAGTGAGCATCCACTTCTGTGTTTGTTTGGCCCCGGCATAGTTTCACAAGAGAGAGCTATATCTGGGTCCTTTCAGCAAAATCTTGCTAGTGTATGCAATGGTGTCATCTTTTGGAAGCTGATTATGGGATGGATCCCTGGATATGGCAGTCTCTAGATGGTCCATCCTTTCATCACAGCTCCAAACTTTGTCTCTGTAACTCCTTCCATGGGTGTTTTGTTCCCAATTCTAAGAAGGGGCACAGTGTCCACACTTTGGTCTTCATTATTCTTGAGTTTCATGCGTTTATCAAATTGTATCTTGTATCTTGGGTATCCTAAGTTTTGGACTAATATCCACTTATCAGTGAATCCTGAGATTCCACCTCACACCAGTCAGAATGGCTAAGATCTAAAATTCAGGTGACAGCAGATGCTGAGGAGGATATGGAGAAAGAGGAACACTCCTCCATTGTGATTGCAAGCTTGTACAACCACTCTGGAAATCAGTCTGGTGGTTCCTCAGAAAATTGGACATAGTACTACCGGAGGATCCAGTAATATCTCTCCTGCGCATATATCCAGAAGATGTGCCAACCGGTAAGAAGGACACATGCTCCACTATGTTCATAGCAGCCTTATTTATAATAGCCAGAAGCTGGAAAGAACCCAGATGCCCCTCAACAGAGGAATGGATACAGAAAATATGGTACATTTACACAATGGAGTACTACTCAGCTATTAAAAGGAATGAATTTATGAAATTCCTAGCCAAATGGATGGACCTGGAGGGCATCATCTTGAGTGAGGTAACACAATCACAAAGGAACTCACACAATATGTATTCACTGAAAAATTCTAATTCCCCATAATCACAGAAGTTTTAATCATTCAATTAGATTTGGAGACTCAGTCTAATGTGGCTTTTTTTATCAGGGAACTTCAATTAGTAACTAAAATTATGTCAGAGGTATCCTCCAAAGTAGCTTCTGCTCATTTTGATTTTAGTATTCATCTAGTGAATATTCACCAAGAATTGTAGTCACTACTCTTACCAGTGATTTTATGATTCAGAAAAATATCAAGTATATATGGTGTCTTGTTTCTTTGCAAAGTATCCTTCAGAAATCTAACTTTAAGTCTAAACCCATATATTTGTGTTCTGCCAATGAGTATATTCATGTCATAGGGAATAAATAATCATTACATTCATACACAGACACACACAGACACACACACAGACACACACACACACCACAAACCAGGAAAACCTTTAAGACTATCATTAATGTAAGTTTGATATAGATTATTTCTTCATATTATCTCCAAATCCAGTTCCTTTTAGTATATTAAACACTTCTCTGAATATAAAACGTATGACAAGGCAGAGCAACCATAAATAAGGTGTAGCCTGACATTGCTTTTCTTCCCTTCTTTTGAAACTGTAATGAGGATAAAATCATTAGAGAAAGCAGAAGAATATAGTGGAAATTGCTTGTGATTTCAGGAGCTTTAATTTCTTGTTTTCCTGATGTTGGAGATTTATAGATAAAAATTCTCAATTTTTAAATCCATATTATTTTACATCTAAATAGGTGTAAGTACTAGAATCAGAAAGCTGATGCCAGATTATTACTGTTAGTTAGCATTGACTTCAGTAACTTGGTATGGTAGATACCAAGAATTGGATCTGCCAGTGAAGACTTCTGAAATATATTCATCTACCAACTCCTAGGCACAAAAGGGAGTGAAGCAAGGCTTTTCAGATCCTTTCCTCTACTTCTCTCACTTGGAGGGGTTTGGAAAAAGAGAGAGAATATCTTTCTCATATTTCCAGAGAGATGATACTACTCCGTACTCTATGGATCAAGCTACAGACACTGAGAAGAGACTATGTATCCTTCTTTAGCTTTTTTTTTTTTTTTTTTTTTAGGTATTTTCCTCAATTACATTTCCAATGCTATCCAAAAAGTCCCATATTTCCAGAGAGATGATACTACTCCGTACTCTATGGATCAAGCTACAGACACTGAGAAGAGACTATGTATCCTTCTTTAGCTTTTTTTTTTTTTTTTTTTTTTTAGGTATTTTCCTCAATTACATTTCCAATGCTATCCAAAAAGTCCCCAATACACTCCCCCCCCAGTCCCCCCCCCACCCACCCCCACCCCTTGGCCCTGGCATTCCCCTGTACTGGGGCATATAAAGTTGGCAAGTCCAATGGGCCTCTCTTTACAGAGATGGCCGACTAGGCCATCTTTTGATACATATGCAGCTAGAGACAAGAGCTCCGGGGTACTGGTTAGTTCATAATAATGTTCCACCTATGGGGTTGCAGTTCCCTTTAGCTCCTTGGGTACTTTCTCTAGCTCCTCCATTGGGGGCCCTGTGATCCATCCAATAGATGACTGTGAGCATCCACTTCAGTTTTTGCTAGGCCCCAGTATTGTCTCACAAGAGACAGGTATATCTGGGTCCTTTCAGCAAAATCTTGCTAGTGTATGCAATGTTGTCAGCATTTGGAAGCTGATTATGGGATGGATCCCTGGATATGGCAGTCTCTAGATGGTCCATCCTTTCTTCACAGCTCCAAACTTTATCTCTGTAACTCTTTCCATGGGTGTTTGGTTCCCAATTCCAAGAAGGGGCACAGTGTCCACACTTTGGTCTTCGTTCTTCTTGAGTTTCATGCGTTTAACAAATTGTATCTTATATCTTGGGTATCCTAAGTTTTTGGGCTAATATCCACTTATCAGTGAGTACATATTGTGTGAGTTCCTTTGTGAATATGTTACCTCACTCAGGATGATGCCCTCCAGATCCATCCATTTGCCTAGGAATTTCATAAATTCATTCCTTTTAATAGCTGAGTAGTACTCCATTGTGTAAATGTACCACATTTTCTGTATCCATTCCTCTGTTGAGGGGCATCTGGGTTCTTTCCAGCTTCTGGCTATTATAAATAAGGCTGCTATGAACATAGTGGAGCATGTGTCCTTCTTACCGGTTGGCACATCTTCTGGATATATGCGCAGGAGAGGTATTGCTGGATCCTCTGGTAGTATTATGTCCAATTTTCTGAGGAATCGCCAAACTGATTTCCAGAGTGGTTGTACCAGCTTGCAATCCCACCAACAATGATGGAGTGTTCCTCTTTCTCCACATACTCGTCAGCATCGGCTGTCACCTGAATTTTTGATTTTATCCATTCTGACTGGTGTGAGGTGGAATCTCAGGGTTGTTTTGATTTGCATTTCCCTGATGATTAAGGATTTTGAACATTTTTTCAGGTGCTTCTCTGCCATTCGGTATTCCTCAGGTGAGAATTCTTTGTTCAGTTCTGAGCCCCATTTTTTAATGGGGTTATTTGATTTTCTGGAGTCCACCTTCTTGAGTTCTTTATATATATTGGATATTAGTCCCCTATCTGATTTAGGATAGGTAAAGATCCTTTCCCAATCTGTTGGTGGTCTTTTTGTCTTATTGACGGTGTTTTTTGCCTTGCAGAAGCTTTGCAACTTTATGAGGTCCCATTTATCGATTCTCGATCTTACAGTGCAAGCCTTTGCTGTTCTATTCAGGAATTTTTCCTCTGTACCCATATCTTCGAGGCTTTTCCCTACTTTCTCCTCTATAAGTTTCAGTGTCTCTGGTTTTATGTGGAGTTCCTTAATCCACTTAGATTTTACCTTGGTACAAGGAGATAGGAATGGATCAATTCACATTCTTCTACATGATAACCACCAGTTGTGCCAGCACCATTTGTTGAAAATGCTGTCTTTTTTCCTCTGGATGGTTTTTGCTCCCTTGTCAAAGATCAAGTGACCATAGGGTATGTGGGTTGATCTCAGGGTCTTCAATTCTGTTCTATTGGTCTACTTGTCTGTCGTTATACCAGTACCATGCAGTTTTTATCACAATTGCTCTGTAGTACATCTTTAGGTCAGGCATGGTGATTCCACCAGAGGTTCTTTTATCCTTGAGAAGAGTTTTTGCTATCCTAGGTTTTTTGTTGTTCCAGATGAATTTGCAGATTGCCCTTTCTAATTTGTTAAAGAATTGAGTTGGAATTTTGATGGGGATTGCATTGAATCTGTAGATTGCTTTTGGTAAGATAGCCATTTTTACAATGTTGATCCTGCCAATCCATGAGCATGGGAGGTCTTTCCATCTTTTGAGATCTTCTTTAATTTCTTTCTTCAGGGACTTGAAGTTCTTGTCATACAGATCTTTCACTTCCTTAGTTAGAGTCACGCCAAGGTATTTTATATTGTTTGTGACTATTGAGAAGGGTGTTGTTTCCCTAATTTCCTTCTCTGCCGGTATATCCTTTGTGTACAGAAAGGCGATTGACTTGCTTGATTTAATTTTATATCCAGCTACTTCACCGAAGCTATTTATCAGGCTTAGGAGTTCTCTGGTGGAATTTTTAGGGTCACTTATGTATACTATCATATCATCTGAAAAAAGCGATATTTTGACTTCTTCTTTTCTGATTTGTATCCCCTTGATCTCCTTTTGTTTTCTAATTGCACTGGCTAGGACTTCAAGTAAAATGTTGAATAGGTAGGGAGAAAGTGGGCAGCCTTGTCTAGTCCCTGATTTTAGTGGGATTTCTTCCAGCTTCTCACCATTTACTTTGATGTTGGCTACTGGTTTGCTGTATATTGCTTTTATCATGGTTAGGTATGGGCCTTGAATTCCTGATCTTTCCAAGACTTTTATCATGAATGGGTGTTGTATTTTGTCAAATGCTTTTTCAGCATCTAACGAACTGATCATGTGGTTTTGTCTTTGAGTTTGTTTATATAATGGATTACATTGATGGATTTTCGTATATTGAACCATCCTTGCATCCCTGAGATGAAACCTACTTGGTCATGAAGGATGATTGTTTTGATGTGTTCTTGAATTCGGTTAGCGAGAACTTTATTGAGGATTTTTGCATCAATATTCATAGGGGAAATTGGTCTGAAGTTCTCTATTTTTGTTGGGTCTTTATGTGGTTTAGGTATCAGAGTAATTGGGGCTTCATAGAATGAGTTGGGTAGAGTAACTTCTACTTCTATTTTGTGGAATAGTTTGTGAAGAACTGGGATTAGATCTTCTTTGAAGGTTTGATAGAACTCTGCACTAAACCCATCTGGTCCTGGGCTTTTCTTGGTTGGGAGACTATTAATGACTTCTTCTATTTCTTTAGGGGATATGGGAATGTTTAGATCATTAACCTGATCTTGATTTAACTTTGGTACCTGGTTTCTGTCTAGAAACTTGTACATTTCATTCAGGTTCTCCAGTTTTGTTGAGTATAGCCTTTTGTAGAAGGATCTGATGGTGTTTTGGATTTCTTCAGGGTCTGTTGTTATGTCTCCCTTTTCATTTCTGATTTTGTTAATTAGAATACTTTCCCTATGCACTCCAGTGAATCTGGCTAAGGGTTTATCTATATTGTTGATTTTCTCAAAGAACCAGCTCCTCGATTGGTTGTATATCCTTTTGTTTTAGGATAGAATGTTCTGTAGATATCTGTCAGATCCATTTGTTTCATAACCTCTGTTAGTTTCACTGTGTCTCTGTTTAGTTTCTGCTTCCATGATCTGTCCATTGGTGAAAGTGGTGTGTTGAAGTCTCCCACTATTATTGTGTGAGCTGCAATGTGTGCTTTGAGCTTTACTAAAGTATCTTTAATGAATGAGGCTGCCCTTGTATTTGGAGCATAGATATTCAGAATTGATAGTTCCTCTTGGAGCATTTTACCTTTGATGAGAATGAAGTGCCCTTCCTTGTCTTTTTTGATGACTTTGGGTTGGAAGTCAATCTTATCAGATATTATAATGGCTACTCCAGCTTGTTTCTTCCTACCATTTGCTTGGAAAATTGTTTTCCAGCCTTTCATTCTGAGGTAGTGTCTATCTTTTTCTCTGAGATAAGTTTCCTGTAAGCAGCAAAATGTTGGGTCCTGTTTCTGTAGCCAGCCTGTTAGTCTATGTCTTTTTATTGGGGAGTTGAGTCCATTGTTATTAAGAGATATTAGGGAGAAGTAATTGTTGCTTCCTTTTATTTTTGTTGTTAGAGTTGGTGTTCTGTTCTTGTGACTGTCTTCTTTTAGGTTTGTTGAGGGATTACCTTCTTGCTTTTTCTAGGACGTGGTTTCCGTCCTTGTATTGGCTTTTTTCTGTTATTATCCTTTGAAGGGCTGGATTTGTGGAAAGATAATGTGTGAATTTGGTTTTGTCGTGGAATACTTTGGTTTCTCCATCTATGGTAATTGAGAGTTTGGCTGGGTATAGTAGCCTGGTCTGGAAATTGTGTTCTCTTAGTTTCTGTATAACATCTGTCCAGGCCCTTCTGCCTTTCTTAGTCTCTGGTGAAAAATCTGGTGTAAATCTGATAGGCTTGCCTTTATATGTTACTTGACCTTTTTCACTTACTGCTTTTAGTATTCTATCTTTATTTAGTGCAATAGTTGTTCTGATTATTATATGTCGGAAGGAATTTCTTTTCTGGTCCAGTCTATTTGGAGTTCTGTAAGCTTCTTGTATGTTCATGGGCATCTCTTTTTTTAGGTTTGGGAAGTTTTCTTCTATAATTTTATTGAAGATATTTGCTGGTCCTTTGAGTTGAAAATCTTCATTCTCATATACTCCTATTATCCATAGGTTTGGTCTTCTCATTTTGTCCTGGATTTCCTGGATGTTTTGAGTTAGGATCTTTTTGGATTTTGTATTTTCTTTGATTGTTGTGCTGATGTTCTCTATGGAGTCTTCTGCACCCGAGAATCTCTCTTCCATCTCTTGTATTCTGTTGCTGATGCTTGCATCTATGGTTCCAGATTTCTTTCCTAGGGTTTCTATCTCCAGCATTGCCTCAATTTGGGTTTTCTTCATTGTCTCTACTTCCCTTTTTAGGTCTTGGATGGTTTTATTCAATTCCATCACCTGTTTGGTCTGGTTTTCCTGCAATTCTTTAAGGGATTTTTGTGCTTCCTCTTTAATGTCTTCTACCTGTTTAGCAGTGTTCTCCTGCAATTCTTTAAGGGATTTTTGTGCTTCCTCTTTAATGTCTTCTACCTGTTTAGCAGTGTTCTCCTGTATTTCTTTAAGTGTGTTATTAAAGTCCTTCTTGATGTCCTCTACCATCATCATGAGATATGCTTTTAGATCCGGGTCTAGCTTCTCCGGTGTGTTGGGGTGCCCTGGACTGGGCGAAGTGAGAGTGCTGGGTTCTGATGATGGTGAGTGGTCTTGGTTTCTGTTAGTAAGATTATTACGTTTACCTTTCGCCATCTGGTAATCTCTGGGGTTAGTTGTTATTGTTGTCACTGTTTAAAGATTGGAGCAGATGCTAGGTTTCACTCACCAGGAGTCTTAAGATCCTGTGGCGGGTGTCGTGGGTAGCTGGTGGGTGTCAGCTGACCCTGCGCCCTAGCTACTCCGGTGCTGGTCAGACCGGAAGAGGCTTGTAGCCCTACTCAGGCCGGTTTTCTGCTTCCCTAACTAATGCAGTCTTAGGTCCCGCGCACAATTGGATTGGAGCAGAAGCTGTGTTCCACTCACCAGAAGTCTTAAGATCCTGTGGCGGGTGTTGTGGGTAGCTGTCAAGTGTCAGCCGACCCTGCTCCCTAGCTACCCCAGTGCTGGTCAGTCCGGAAGAGCCCTTCTTTAGCTTTTAAATGGCATCTGTGTACACCTTGAAACTTTTGAATGCCTATTCTTTATGTTTCTCAAGACAATCTTTACTAGGTCAGTATAATGATCCATTCTGTCCAAAAGAGGCAACCCAAACTCAGAGAATCTAGAAATTCACACTGGCTTAAAAAACATTTTCTTAGACAATTGAATGGGAGAGGTTTATTCACCTCCAAAGTCCGCACTTATGCTACTACTTATGCAGTCACCTGATTACTATTAAAATGATTAGAGAAATAGTAATGGGTGGGAAGTGTAATTAGTGCTTTCAACATTTCAGAGTAATTGGGGTTCACAGAGCTCACAGATTTGACAAATGAAATATCTTTTCACCAAATGTCTTATTTATTTTTCATTTAATTCACCTTTGTAAGTCTGAGAGCTTAAGTACCTCTCTGCCTTGGGTGTGTACACACAGTATTTATTGGCAAATACAATGAGTTGGAACCAAAAGAGATTCTGCTACTGAAATCTGGGTCAGCTTATTTGAAATGGATATCTATCTTCCTCTTCTAAATGTTAATTAGGTATTCTATTTTATCTTCAAAAGGTTCTAGCAAAAATTTTCTTGAAGTTGACACAGGTCTTGCAAGAGAGCTTCCTGATAGTGTCCTCTGTTCCCACATATTTGAAGCCTATTCTGAAGAGTTTATATAACTTTATTCAAAAATTTGTACAGAGATAGAAAGAAAACTGAACAGAAAATAATACACATATTATGGACCTTTCCATACACTGTCATCAAAATTGTTTAGTACATCTCATAAATGATCACAAGAAAAATAAGAAAAGTAAGCTGCTTCACATTCTATTTAATAGCAGCAGTGGGCCAATAACAAGATGAATTTTTCCAAACTCAAACTCAATACTGAGACCTATACTCAAGTTTTTCAACTTAATAAGTACCTACAAGCATTTCTTTCAAATGTCCGTAGTTAATCTCGAAACAAAAATACCAACAAACCTTTAATGAAAAATAATTGAAATTAAAATGCTATCAGTTTAAGGAGGCTAATCAACAAAGCACTTTTCATAGCCCTATGGATAATAAGCAAAATGCATTGTGTTGTGATAAAATCTAATGATGAGCATTTACAAAAGGAAACACATGCTTCTAAAATTAAAGTGCCAAAACATACAACAGATAAGTAAACAACTAAATAACAGAAGCGAGTGAGATGAGAGATCAACTGTAGGCTCTCTCTGGGTGACTGGATCACTTCATTTATTTGATCCTTATTTTCTCATCTAAAATAAAGATACTTGACCAGAAATGATTTTACATATTACATCACGTTTTGTTGAGAGTCATATAAAATATCATTTCCAACATCTATACCAGGAGATTTAATTTAATTCTGGAGTGGGATCCGAAATTTTGCATAGTAAAGACCCAATGGATTCAAATGGAGATAGATGTACACAAAGAAATAAGGTACACAGAATCTAGGATTCCTTCAAGATATCACACCTTAACAGGTTTAAGGAGTTTCACTATAAGTACCAATGACAGCCTATACCACCACACTCCATATGCAGGCTTCCCGCATCTTCCTTAGGGTCTACCCTGTGAGTACCTCTGGCCTCTTCTTGTATGTCTTTTCCACAATGTAACATGGGTCCTACAACCAGTGTACCAGTATAGTCTAGCTTACTCTGACTTTACAGCTTATGAGTTGTGAATAATGGCTTAGGTCAGTATTGTTACTACCTAACTGCCATACTATAGGATTCTCCTACATCATATCCAAATTATCATCTCAGATCTACCTACCCTCATACTCCCAACATAGAACAGGAAAGAAATCTTGTAAACCAGTCCAAAACCTTCTGTCTACCTGACTTTATTCCACCCAAGCCATTTTCAACCAATAGACCCAGCTGGTCCTTCTTCCCCAGCCTACATCACAAACTCAGAACATGGGAAAACAACACACCCAGATCATATTATACAAATACCAACAATATGAAAGATCTAGTCAGTATCTTCTTTGGAAAATCTATCAGTCATATAGAAATGATTGCCAACAAGAATTGCTGAACTCCAGGACACAGAAATTAAAAGGACAATCACAAACCTCCTCAAACAAGTCAAGGAGTTTAAAGAAGCCATATAGAACCATTCAATGAAATCAAAGAAAAAGAGCTCAAGGAGGATAAATGTCTAAGTGAAACAATTTTCATTAGCTAATTAATTAAATTTACATCCCAATCACAGCTTCCCTTTCCCCATCAAGTCTCAATTCTTCCCATACCCTCCCTCCTTTCCCCACTTCCTTTCTCCTTAGAGAAGAGGAGGCCTCCTGTGGATAAAAATCCACCTTGGCTTGTTAAGTTGCAGTAAGACTAGGTTCATCTTCTTCTACTGAGGCTAGACAAGGAAGCCCAGTTAGGAGAAAGGCAGGCAACAGAGTCAGAGACAGCCTCTGTTCCTACTGTTAGAGGTTCCACATAAAGACCAAGCTGTACAACTGATGCATATATGTATGAGGCTTAGGTCTGTTCCAGCTTCTGGCTGGTGGTTCAGTCTCAGTGAGCTCTTATTGGCCCAGGTTAGTCAATCCTGTAGGTTTTTGGGATGGTTTATATATATTTGGCCTAGGAAGTGGCACTATTAGGAGGTGTAGCCTTGTTGGAATAGGTGTGACACTGTGGGCATGGGCTTTAATGCCCTTGTCCTAGATGCCTAGAAGCAAGCCTTCTGTTAGCTGTCTTCTTAACAAGAGGTGGAACTCTCAACTCCTCCAGCCCCTTGTCTGCCTGGACATTGTCATGCTCCTGCCTGATGATAATGGAATGAACCTCTGAACTTATAAGCCAGCACCAATTAAATGTCAACCTTATAAAAGTTGTATTGGTCCAGGGATCCATCCCATAAACAGCCACTAAACCCAGACACTATTGCATATGCCAGCAAGATTTTGCTGAAAGGACCCTGATATAGCTGTCTCTTGTGAGGCTATGACAGTGCCTGGCACATACAGAAGTAGATGCTTACAGTCATCTTTTGGGTGAAACACAGGGTCCCTGATGAAGGAGCTAGAGAAAGTACTCAAGGAGCTAAAGGGGTCTGCAACCCTATCAGTAGAACAACAATATGAACTAACCAGTACCCCCCAGTGCTCATGTCTCTAGCTGCATATGTGGCAGAAAATAGCCTAGTAGGCCATCATTGGGAGGAGAGGCCCTTGTTCTTGTGAAGATTATATGCCCCAGTACAGGGGAATGCCAGGGTCAGAAATCAGGAGTGGGTGGGTTGGAGAGCAGTGTGGGGGGAGGGTATAGGGGACTTTCAGGATAGCATTTGAAATGTAAATGAAGAAAATATCTAATAAAAAAAATAAAAAGAGTTGCATTGGTCATGGTTTCTGTTCACAGAGGTAAAACCCTAACCAAGACAGTTTTCTTGTGGTGTCCTTGACCTCCCTGGCTCCTTCAATCATTCTTCCCCCTTTCCCACAAGATCCCCTGAGGTCCATCGAGAAACCTCTCAAATGACTGACAGAAAAAAATAATGTACACAGCTGACCTAGGTGAGCAGGTCAGAGGGTATGAGCACAGAGAGCTGGCCCAGCCCCTTATAACACTTGGAAGAGTGAGCTTTGAACTTTGACTGGGCACCACAGTAGGACTGGCTCTGCTGAACTGGCCCAGAGGGCATGAAAGTATGTGCTGTTCCTGGTGGTGTGGGTTCAAGAGAGCTGGCAAACTACAACACAGCCACCACCCAAGTCCAGATCCAGGACTTTGAATTGGCAACACTCCCAACATGGCCCCCATCTATGACCTGCTGGAGCATGTAAAGGAGCTGCTCTTGCAGATCCAAAGCTGCATGAATTTCATGACACAGGGCAGCAACGGGAAACTGAAAGGAGTCTCAGTGAAGATGCAGTATTGATGGTGTAACAGAAGACAAAGGCCTTGAACTAGACACATTTTAATGAACATTTGCAAAAAAAGATGAGAAGAATTTTTCATTTTGTTTTCTTCATTTTTTTTTCTTTTGTGGGGAAGGTTGCAAGGGCAGAAGTCAGAGATGAAAGAAAGGGCAGATGAGTGGGATTGCAGTGAATGATGTGAGACTCACAAAGAATAAAAAGTAACAACAACAACAACAACAACAACAAACCAAACAGAAAAGAAAACACAAACTTAAATTTGACAGAAATGACAAAGACAATCAAGAATTTGAAAACAGAATTTGGTAAAGAACTAGAAACACTGAAAAGTCCTCAGGCTGAAATGGAAAAACCTAATTGTAAATGAAATATTTATTGTAGCTATTCCATAAAAAAAGACACAGAAATCTGGCATTTTATCTACAAGCTGTAATCCTTGATTGGGCAAGTTCTATGCTGTCCTCAACTGTATCTGAACCATATGCCCCATGCTACTTGCTGGTTGAGTTTTATCTGGGCTGCTTTTGCTCCATCATCCTGTCCTCAGGGTACACTTTTCCTGGCCACATGCTCATGATCCATCCAGCCTCATGACAGCCTCATCCTCTTTCCTTCTTCTCTCTCCTTCTCTCCTTCTCCCCCATGGTCTCTCACAAGAAGACTCAATCCATTCTCAGGCCTGGCATTTCTTTTCCTATTGTCCAAACTCAGGCTCCCGCTGTTAATTAATCAATAGCTTTAAATTGAGGAACGAAGTTTACACAAAAAAGGTTGGTGTATATGAGAATGCACTCATCTGGACAACAAGCAAATCTTGAGGTTCAGAATTTTGCATTTGTATACATAGCAACAGACCAACCTCCAACACCCAAAAGATCAACTAGAAAATATCAAAGAAAGCAGTACCCAAAGAATGAATCAAGAAGAGAGAATATCATGACTCAAAGATAAAATAGATGATCTGGACCAAACAAACAAGGATCATAAAGATAATTACACACACACACACACACACACACACACACACACACACACACACACAAAGATAGAGGGGGAGAAAGAGGGGAAGAGGGAGAAAGAGAGAGAGAGAGAGAGAGAGAGAGAGAGAGAGAGAGAGAGGAGAAGAAAAGGAAGACGAAGGAAGAGGAGGAGGAGGAGAAGAAGAAGGAGAGGGAGAGGAAGAGGAGGAGGAGGAAGAGGAAGAAGAAGACAGAAAATGTGGGAAACCATGTTAAAATTGTAGGCATAGATGATAGAGAAGAGTTCCAAGTCAAAGGTATTGAACAGATTTTCAACAAGATTGTAAAACAAAAGTTCCCCAAACTAAAGAAACACACACACACACACACACACACATATACAAGAAGCATACAGAATACCAAATATATAAGAATACAAGACCTGGAAAGAAATTTCCCCGAAGCAAACCATAGTTAAAACACTAAGTACACAAAACAAAGAACATGTATTGAAAGCTGCCAGAAAAAAAGAAATGTAAGTTATATATGAAGGAAAACCCATTAGAGTAAGAGTTGATTTCTCAGTAGAAACTTTGAAAGCAAGAAGAGCCTGGAGGGATGCATCCAAAGACTATTACAGCCAACCTAAAATAATCTGTCCAAAAGACTATCTGCCATAATTGAAGGAGAAAAAAATTGCCATGATATAAACATGGCTGTTTCCTTCTACAAACTAACCTTACCTTCATGATAGAGATTAAAGGTGTGTACTAAGGGCATGTCTGTATTCCATCCAGATCATATAGACCTAGAAAGTCATTGGATGAGATCATTAGCCAGAGCAGACATATTTTCCTAGATTAAAATTCTTCTACTATCAAAAAATACATATTCTATTTGGCAGTACATAGCACATCTAAAATAGACAGCATCTTGGGCCACAGAATAATCTGCACAAATTAAGAAAGATTGAAATCACTCCTTGAATTCTATCTGATGCATCTGACCACAATGCAATCAAACTTAAATTTGACAGCCAAAAGACCTCTAACAAATATGCAAACACATGGAAATGAAATATCTCCTTTTTCAACAGTTAAAGAAAAAAAAATAAGAGAAAAAAAAAACTTCCAAGAAACTAAATGAAAATGGACATACAACACAAAAAAACCTCTTGGACACAGTCAAAGCACTCCTACCAGGAAAATTTATAGCTCACTTTGAGTGAAGTAACTCAGATCAAGAAAGACAAATGTTCCATATTTTCTCTTATTGGAGGTTCCCAGCTCAAATCTATACATGTAATTATATTACCGATAGTAATTACAGAAAACAGGAAACTAAAATGAGACCACTGAAAGGATGGCAAGCTGGGGATTGGAGAGGAATAAAGAGAGCAATATCAGGATACAAGTGATCTGAAGGGGAATGAGAAAAGGGAAGACTCTTTAGGAGGTGGAGAGAGGCAAATGAAGAAACTGGTGGAAGGGGGTAAAGGGGAAGATCAAGACAGAATTGATCAGATAGGGGATATAATAAAAAGGAGGTCCTTAGGGAAGGGGTGAAGGTGAACACAGGAGAAAAGGGAAGGCAGATAAAATAACATTAAGGAAGGCTGACAAAGCCACAACAATGTATAATATTATTAATTAATTGTTAATCATATTATTAACATTTTCTATAATATACACAATTCAAATATTCATTTGTATAGATTTACTGAACTTTTCTTATCAGGGCAGATGGAGCTACCTCCAAGAGCCAAAGACCACCTAACCAAAACACCAATAACAAACATGAGAAATTCTCTTTTGAGTTGTTTGCAAGGATAGTCCAGGAGACTTCCAAAACATATAGCCTATTGCTGTAGTCCTTGATTACCTCCAAGAGGTGCAATGTAAGTCCCTATTGTTGAAGACACTATGCACTTCAGAAACAGGCCCAGAGACCCTTTATCTGGAATTGATCAGAATGCCTGTTTTCCATGGGCTAGCTTCCATGGTACCATAAATGCCATGCAAGTTTCCAAAGGAGGAAAGCAATCAACAGTCCTATCCAGCTATGATGCTTATGAACTGTGATAACCCTACTGGTGTACTAGCGGCATGCATAGCTTGACAATAACTAGCAGCTTTCTAATTGTACTTAAGATCAGCACAACAAGAGATACCATGCCTGCTGTTGGAAACCTAGCTAATTAATCATGGTTATTGGAGTTAAATCTGCACCGACTAATTTACCGTACTGGCATAATCCCTAACAGATGCATGCCATCTATAAACATTTGTCCTTGTGGGGATAGATAACTGTAATCTTTACTGCCTCTTTGCAATTGACAGAAACTACTATAGAAAACCACAATCAATTAAAATGCAGAGGTGTACAGCCCAGTTCCAGTGGATACATCTATAAAACACCCCTACAATTAAGATTCAGAAAACATTGCAGAAAAGGGGACAGAACATTGTAAGAGCTAGAGAGATTCATGGAACTTACTAGAGATTATATCTCCTAGTAACATTAGAAGCTATACCTTATTGTTCCACCAATATGATTGCCAAGACATGAGCTGAATAAGAAAAATCCCTCCATGCCTCAACCTTACACAAAATACTAGGCTACTGAGGAATGGTAGGGCAAGATAGGTGCCTTCCCCAGAGAAAAGCACACCAATTGTTTGACCAGTGCCAAACAGTTTTCCCTGAAAACAGACATATGAGAAATATTATTATATGTACTCAACAGGTATACTTGTATATTGTATGCAATAATAATTGATGAAGAAAGAAGCCATTAATTTGTAGGGGAGCAGGTGGTTGTATTTGGAAAGGTTTGGAAAGAGGAATGATAACGAAGAAATGTAATTAAATACAGTCTGAAAATAAAAAAACAACAACAACAAAATAAAATAAAACTATCAATGACAGTATTGTCTTTTCTTTAGAATCTTGTATGTGGTCTACTGAAAACAAATATTTTCTCAGAATGCCGGTGCCTGTGGTATTTGTAGATTTCATTGACACAATAATTAATTTTGAATGGTGGAATTTCCAAATCAATTTTAATCAAAGACAGAAAAAGAAGGGAAGGAAAATAGAGAAACAGATGCATGCAGGAAGCATAAGTCCTTCAGTTGTCCTGGACTTTTAGTCAATATTTGTACAAAATGTAATCATTGCCATTTTACAGACAGCAAATGCTGAAGGAGGACTTACTGCTTTGGTATTTCAATGAAAGGGAACAATTGAAAGTGTGTGAAAGCAGCATCATAAACTTACAGAGTAACTGAAGATCATTATATATCATCACGATGTCTCAAGGATGATTTTGGCTAATATCCACATCAGAGATAACAAAACAAATTCGAATTGCAATCTAATACACCCAGATGGTATTGGTATAAATCAAAGCAGTTATATTCAGACCCTCGAGTAAAATAATGCTACTTGATTTTCAAACAACTGGAACTTAACACCAATTATTCACGTTTATACAAAATAGCTATGTAGTGTTTGCTTATATCAAGAAAAGGGAGTTATCATAAGTTGAATGATTTTATTTTTAAAAGTTATAAGAATATCAATTTATTAATTTGGCAACGGTCCTTTCTTGCTGCAACAACTAGCACTAATCAACAGCCATGTACAAGTTTTCTTTCTTAAATATTAAAGTTTCTACTGAAAAATATATAACAATAAACAAAACAATTCAATATGACCAAATTCTGACAACTAAATGGCATAGCTCAGACAATGTCATTTCTTGGCCTATGATCATTACATCTACATATAAAGAGCTAAGCAATCTGCATATTCAATTCAGAAGCCGTGATATATAGCAAAAACAGTCCTTACTTTTGTTCCTTTCAAAGTATTATAAAACAAACCCACTAATATTATTGGCTGAAAAAAGTGGAAGAATAAATGCAGTGGCATCTGTGTCCCAGTATTTTTATCGTTTCCTGGGGTCAACCAAAATGATGCTTTTTAGATAAATCATGTGGTTCTCTCACAACAGATATATTTAGGACTTCAAAGGTTAAGTCTGTAGACAGATGAAAAAGTTATAGGATATGCCTTAGGGCCTTTACCATTGACTTAGGGGTGCTGACCTCAGGAGCAATAATATCAATAGTCAGATGAATAGAGCTATATGCTAGGTGTCATTAAGACATAATGAAAGGGAATAAAGGAACTAATGTCACATTTGAATATAACTATTCATCAGGATTCAAGTTTAAAACCCGTGTTGTCCTCACTGATTTGTAGTGCTGGTTGAATAGTGCATCCAACTGTTATTTGGAAATGGTTTTGTGTTCATTTTAGCTCTTACTTGTTTCACTTTCATATTCACAATTTGTAAAGCATACTTCATTTTATACAAATCACAATTTTATGATAGATCTGTACTCTGCCATCTTTATCATTTTTAATATTAATAGTCTAGTCCTCTTCAGAAATGAATATATTTATAAAAATCAGAAACACTTAATGGAAATCCTTAATAACTACTTTTCTGGCTGTAACACTTTAGAAATGGACATCTAGTATGCAGACATTTTTAATCTTTCAGCAGAGTCAACATTAAACTCTCTATCACAGCACATACCATGCCATATATTTATACTAGCTAAGTATAAATATATAAATGAAATTAAGAAAACTTAGAACAAAGACTCAACTTCATTAAACTATTACAATAAAGTGCAACATCAAACTCAATAAATTTGGTTTCCTCCTGAACATATTAGGTTGTAACTCCAGATGAAAATAAAATGTCCAGTTGCAGTGAGATTAATGGACTAGACTGAGTTAGGGTAAATGAAATATATCCTTACTGCCGTCCTATGCCTTATCTGTGCAATCTCTGGATTTTACCATACATATTTACTTCCAAACTCAGTAAGTTTAAACACTGTTCTTGCTGATGAATCACTGGACTCAGCCAACAACAGGGAAGATCTAGAACCCTCAGGGAACAGGAGCCATTTGTAAGTGGCACTTGATAAAACTGACTAAGCACTATAAATTCTTCTGTAACTTTGTTCCACATATTTCTTTCTCCTTTCTTCCTTCTATTGCCCATTTTTTCTTTTCTGTTCCATTTTCCTTCTTTCCTACCCAATCTAGTGAGTTAGTATTTTCACACTATAAGATAGAATCTATTAGTCACCTATGAAATCAATTCAGTAGGCCACAGGCAAGAAATATTTTGGAGAATATTTCTGGCTAGTACACTAGTTTTGGTCTATGACTACCTAGGGTCATAATATGAAACACTTTCCTTTCTGAGGCGCAGCACATGTTTGTGCACTGCCTGCACACCTGCCTCCACTGATGGTCTTATAGCACAAAAGGCTGAACAGTGTAGTATGGAACAAAACACACAATGGGACACTCAAATCTTGCTCTTGCAAGTTGCATAGCTCCGTTGTATAATATTTCGTAAGTTACCTTTCTCAGTGTGTTGACAAAACACCTGACAAGAGCCATTTCAGGGAGGCAGGGCTTGCTTTAACTTACAGTTTCAAGGGATACAGTCCATCCTGGCAAGGGAACTCATGCAGCAGGAGGCAGCTGGTCAGCTTGCATCTACAGTCAAGAAGCAGACAAGTATGACTAAAGATAGCCCTCTCTTTTTCTCTTTTATTATTCACTCTAAGATTGCAGCCGTCAGAATGGTATTGTCCACTATTAGAGTGGGTTTCACAGCTTAAATAACCTCATCTAGAAATTCTGTTACAGAAATGGCCAGGGATTTGTCTCCTAGATTAATTCTAGATCCTGTCAATTTCACAATAGTTACCATCACACATACAGTTTCTTGGGGAAAAAGGGTGAAAAATAGCATGAGGTCTTTGAGTAATGAGGTCAGCAATAATGGAAATCACAAAGTTTTCTAATTCTGAGTTTATTGAGCAAAGTTTAAATTTCCCTTTATTACTAAAATCAATAGAATTTTGTTAAAATCGTTCAATTTTACTTGAGGAAGTGAGTTTAAGGATTCCTTGTGTCAAAGTTTCCTTGCATTTACGTGTACTACCTGGAAATGTTTAAGAGTATCTTATACACCCTGGACTGACATCATATGAATGGTATCAATAGTTTTACACATGGGAAAACTGAAAGAGATGCAGAACTTCCTATGGACCCATGATGAAGAAGTAATGGGGATGGGATGGGAGCCCAGATTTTTAAGTTAAAGTACTTAGACATGTGCTTAATTAAAAGACAAATTGCTCTGGGTGTTGGCACACTATTCAAAAGAAGATAAAACCCATGCCAAAATAATTAGAATAATTGAACTGGATTTTTGAAATGTCTATATTTTCAATAACATCACAAACGAAAGTCTAAAATAACCTTTAAACTGCAATCACTGTTATTAAGGGCATGTCCTCTTTATGTCAATTTCCTTTATTTAGTAATTTATCTGTCCTTTGGACCTCTTTTTAAAATGTTTGCTTCAAAGGAACACTTTTCTCTGAAAAGTCAGCAATCTTAGAATCCAAGTTCTTTTCTTTCATTCTGTTTATCTGATGCTTTCTAGTTCAAGTGGAAAAGTTAGAGAAATAGCATTCTAAGATGAACTATGTATTACTACATAGTAACTTGATATCATTTGCATATCTTATAAACATGTTTTTCATCATATATGACATTTTGGGTTTCCTTTTATATTTGTTTAAATTTTCTCTCATATATTAATCCTGACTGCAGTTTCCTCTCCTTCCACCACCACCCCCAAGTCCTTCCCTCTACCTCCCCTTTCTCCCAGATCTACTCTTCCTCCATTTCCCTTCAATTAAAAGATCAGGCCTCCCAGGGATATCCACCAAACATGGCATAACAAGTTATAATAAGATTAACATTAAATTTATAAAAATATAGGGAGAATTTTATTTTCCCCATTTTATTACTTGAATTGCAGTCATGGATCTCTAATCCTTTCGTAAAACAAACCATACAATAGGAAAAAAGCATCCAAACATCCAATATATTCACACTGCTGCTATATAGGATGAAAATGCCATTTGTATTAATAAAAACACATACACATCTATACATCTTTTGTATTCCATTTTACTTGGAAACTTCCCCTTAAAACTGAAACTTTTTGTAAAAAGTCAGTATAAAGTAACTTTCAAATAAATTGGCCCAATTAATTTTTTTTCATGTGCTTCAACCTCTCTTCTACTACAATTATCTTCAAAACAGCTCTCACAAAACTTGGTATTGCTTATCATTTAGTGTGTATGGTCACATTCAGAGCACATTTCAAAATGCTACCCACCTACTAAAAATTTTTCTGCTGATGAAAAGTATAGTATCTTCTTTTACTTTTACATTATTATAACTGCCATCCCCTGTGGAAAGGCAGGTTGCTAGATGTTTTCTGAAGACTGGCAAGCATGTGAGACTTGCTTGCAAGGCTAATTAAAATAAATGCATTTCACCCATTACCTAGGCCTACTTGTAGATCCAAATAAATATCAGATTCTTTTTATTGCTAGTATTATATACTTTGCTAAATTTGAGGACTAGTTAGTGTGTGTGTGTGTGTGTGTGTGTGTGTGTGTGTGTGTGTGTGTGTGTGTGTTCCCTTTTGCTAGAAACACACCACTTTTCTCAGAACACTCTCCCTTTTCTCCAGTGGACTGTCTCATTATTTTTACATCTGAATGGTCTGTTAGCTTAGCGTTTTGTAGTTGTTTACAGCATCCATTAAATAACTATAAAAAAGATGACACAGAAATGAGGAAAAGAGAGATGTAACAAATGAACTTCTCTCAACAATAATGTAATGTGCTCCTACTGCCAGTATAATCTTTAGCAAGCACCACCTTGAATGTCTTTCATAAACAAGCATGTTGTTTAAAAGAGGAATGTTTTTAGGTAGCTGAAAACAGCCTGTCCACAAGCTATGTTCAAAAATATGTTATTCTGAAATTACTTATCTGAATGGCAGAAATTTCAGAATAACCTTTATCAATATTGAAGTAAGAGGGACGGTAGTGATCTTTAGATCCAAGAGATAAATGTAGGTAGTTATTTGAGTTATTACTAAAGTAAACTTCACCAGTTCACAGTATAAGATTATCAGTAAGATTCTTTTTTTAAAGGCCCACATAGTCCCTTTCAGAAACCATTATAAAAAGAAGGCCAAAGGGAAAGAGCAAAGAAAGATGCACAGAAGATTCTATTGAGAGGATGGAGGTGATAGTCATTAGTGCTGTGTGAACCTGCTTTAAATGTGCAATAACCTTGACTGCAGAGAGTCCTAAAGTGAATCCATTAGCTTCCTAGCTCATTTTTGCTCTAATTTTGTACCTTTTTCCTGGCATAATTTTCAACTGTTCTTTTCCTTTTCTTTTCTTTTTTTTTTTTTCTTTCTTTTTTTTTCCCCCCTGCTGTTTCCTACCAACCCTCAGGCTTTCTGTGCAAGAGGGATTTCACAGACTCCGGGAGGGTAATGAAAAGGTCGGGAGGCTATGGCGATTTCAATGAGGGACCATATCCTCTAGGATGAGGTGGCCACTGTCTTGGCACCAGAAAATTAACTCCCATTCTTTGTTTAACTGAACCAATTGCAAGTTTATCCCGAATCTTTTTGGGCAGTTAGGAAGCAGCTGCAAAGGAGGTAGTTCTTCAGGGGAAACTGCAAAATCCTAACCACCTTCTTGAACTACACTGACTGTTTAAATGCGTCTCTTCCTTTAATAGAATCAGTCTAGACTACTAATAAAGAGGAAAAAGAAATTGGTGGGGGGAAAGGGAAGCAAAGGAGAAGGCAAGAAAGAGGCCTCCAGAAACCTCTTTTGAAGTATTAAAATAATCACTATTAAGGCGGGGTCTGGAACAGTGCTAAGTCTTGCTTTTGTTCAAATGTTTGCTTGCAGGAGTCTTCCTAAGCACTGTACAATATGAAAATACCTTCTTTACTACCCTGGGAGGAGATCCTTAAATATATGCAAGCGAACGCCAGTGATTGGGTGCTTACTAGTTAAGGGAGGCAGCGGCGTTTCAGCGTTTCAGGAAGGTGTCCAGCTCAGATTGCTGACTGCTTTTTCACTTGTCCATAACTTCCACCTACGGGTCTTAGGGTCCCCTCAGATATGATATCAAGCAAGTGTCATCTTTATTTCACTTGACCTGGTCTGAGGGACAGCACATGGTAGAAGCTGCAAGAGCTGGGCAGAGTTCCAGTAAAGAGGGGCTGACAGGCGAGAGCAGTGCTCTGCAACGCTTGTCAGACAGAGAACTGGAGCAGCGGCTCCTTTGTGGGCTGGTAAATCCCCCTCCCGAGTGCACAGCAGGGACATTTGATCTGCAGGGTGATTGATAAGTGCTAGAGAGGGGCAGCCATCCTTCCCTCCCTCCATCTCCTCTCCTCTCTCTTTCCCTCCCTCCTTGCCAGAAGCGCTGCTGGGTGGCGAGCTGCTCCAGTAAGAATCTTCCTACCCTGGGGTGGGTGGGTGGGGGGATACCGCCTGCGCTCCTCGCTGCTGTGCCACTCACTGCACGGCCCGCCCGACTGGTACCTAGGAGGTGCTGGCTTCTGAGCCTCTCAGAGACGCGGATGCTGCCGGAGCCTCCAGGGGAAGATCGAGGCGGAGCGCTCTCTCTGGGTAAGTTCGGAATACTCCGGAATGCCGTGGCAACGCGACCCACGAGCCGGGTTTCTTTGGCCTCAAAGTGGGTATGAGCAGGGAGAGGCTAGGCTATACCCACCGTGATCAGTCAGCCCTTGTGAATCGCCTTCTCCCCTCGGTACCCTCGGGGCCCTCTCCTTTTCGCCCCTGACCTTCCAAGGCTGTGATAGGGATCCAGGAATCCCAAAGCTAGGAGACCACCGCTACTGCCAGGAATGACCCATGCAAGATCTTCTGCTAGTGAAATGAACCATTCACTGGCAGTGTCCAAACCCAATGGCAAGGGCAGAGTGGCTTTTGGGATTGAGAGGCCATCCTCTAGCATCAAGATGCTAGCCTTTAAGGAGTAGGAAAGGTGGGGCTACTCTAGGGTTGGCTTTTAGTCCTGACCCATTCAAAGAGGGAACTCCCTTAGAGCCTGTGTCTCCCTAGAAGAGAGATTAGCCTGGAGCACCCAGCAGGCTGAAGAAGGCTGCTGTGGGCCTGCTAGACTTCTGACCTGGCTATGGCCTAAGAACTGCAGGAATGAAGTTGGGCTCTGAGTTGCAGCCTGGCCCCCTTCATGACTTGTGGAAAAAGCTTGGGCAAACTGGCTGGTTAGTGACAAAGAAGGCCTGGGCAATAGAATATGCATGTCAACTTCCCTCTCCTTAAGAAGAACAAACATTTTGCTTATTTAAGCATCTGTCCCTGCTACTCTTGAGTTCCCAGTTCACCCTGAACCTTTCCAGTTTCTTAAAAGCCCACTCTTTTCAGCGGTTCTTAGAGATACACTGGACCAAATGAAACTTACTTAAAAGTGTCCAATGTGAAGCTTATTTGCTTCCAAATAACAGTCATGTTTCTGAAAAGGGTCTGTGGATGCTCAAATGCGGGCAGAAAATAGAGTGGCTGAGCAAATTGACTCTTGCAGAGAGGAAATCATGGAATAAAAAACTGGAACTCAGGGACCTTGGTAGAGCTCATCACAACTAGATTACCACCAGGTTTGCTTTATTGTGTAAGTGGTAACAATTTCAAGACCTCCAAATTCCCTATCTCTCCTCTCCTCTTCCTTTTCTTCCCCTCACCTTCTTTCCTGTCTCCTCTCCTTTCATCTCTTCTCTTCTTTCCTCTTCCTCTCTCCTCTCTTCTCCTTCTCCCCCTCTCTATCTTTCTCTTTCCTTTCTAGCAAACCAATTCTGATCTCCAGAGAGTGTGTACAGAATTATCTATGCCTTGAAGATTTTTACTGTATTTGAGAACTAATAGTAAATATATTTATTTTAGCAGTAAAAACTTTACAGTTGTGTGAAATGCCCCACTGAGTTTAGGTATACAATCCTCTAATTCATATTAAGCAGTACTGTATTGTTTCTAATTTTAGCTTCTTGAAGTTAACCAAGTCAGCAAGTCACCTGGCTGAGGAATGTCCTGATCTGTAAAATAATTCCGGTCTGTTGGGTTTTATACAGCTGTCACAGTGAATTTTACTTCAGTAAGATAACCTAATTAGCAAATGTTTGTTAATCTAAAGCCTGAGTGAATAAATCATATCTCCCTAGGAACAATGTACTTTTAATATATAGAAATACATAGAAAGTGCCCTTTCCTTAAGAAAGAAGCGAACTTTTGCTCAGGGCATATTACTCTGCCTGCACATAATGATGCACCTGCAGTAGAACGGGAGGCTATCCACCACTGTCCTCCCAACTCCCAGGGCTTCTGTGCTTGTCTCATGGTCACTCTATGGCCCAGAGAAGGACAATTAAGGCTCCAGTCTGAAATGGCAGCATGAGAGGGAATCCAGAAGTATGGTCAAAGGCTTTTCTTGAAAGGAGCAGGAGGGAAGAAATCTAGAAAGAATGGGGCAGGAGATCACAATGCCACAGGTGGCCTAAGTGCCGAACTTTATAGACTGCCCCAATCTTTATTAGAGAGGAAGGAATTTGTATAAGCTACACAAGTCAAAGATTTCTGCTTAACAGGGAGAGAAACAGGATAAAACGGGTGGTTTCCCATTCCTGAATGGCTTATTTTGCCTGGGGCATTGCCTACCTTCCATTTTGGCTAGGCAATGAAATCCTGCATAAATTCTGTAGCAGATCTAAAGAGGAGAGGAAAGTGAATTGTTTGTGCAGCAGGCACACTTAATCAGTCCCTTTCTTCACTGTTTCTTTCCATCGGTTTTCCTGACTTCTCTCTTTCTATCAGAGGTGGCCTGTAGCTCCTCCAAGCAACAGTAGACATTATTCACACATGCAAATAGGCTCCCCTCTTGAGACTCCTGGACCCAAGGAGTAATAATATATTAAGGAGAAAAGAGATAATGCAGGCAAAAATCCAACACCTAGCCAATTAGTGATGCTCTAGAAAGGTTATGTGAAACCAAATGCAACATCAGGGCCCAGAGGACCAGCACTCCACTGGCATTAGCAAATGGAAACAGTAAGCTCCTAAAAGTAGTGACAGGCATGGCTGCAGAGTTAGATCAAGAACCCTGGTATTCTGTGTCTCAGCTCAAGATTCCTAGTACCCTTTTCTTTAGGAGGAGTCATTTCTCCTGCCCTGCATTCTTCCCTGTTTTTTTTTTTTTTTTGAGGGGGGGGCGGGTGGTGGGGAGGATCCCAGTCCTTGCAGCCTAGAGGGCTCAACAACTCTTGCCTTGGCTCCCACTCCTAGCAGAGCTTCAGCCTGGCAATGCTTTTCTGACACCCACTCCACTTCACTTTCCTCCAGGCAAAAAAGCACACGTTTAAGACTCATTATCTGGCTAAGTATAAATCTCAGGGGGAGAAGCATTTTATTTTTGTTTGGCTCAGTCTACCAGTTAACGTTGAGCTGGCTTTCCAGAGTCCAGGCAAATAGCTGTTTGGCTGGTCATCACCAAGGAAGTAATTCCCTAAGCACTGAAACAGAGCTTTCTCTGTATATAAAAGTATTGATCCCCTAGGAGAACTCTTCTTACTCCCACACAGACACACTAGCGCAGGAACACCCCACTCTGCACCTAAAGCATCTTCCCAGCTAGCAGTCTGCCTAGCTGGCATCAGTCCTGTAGCAAGAGGCAACACACACACACACACACACACACACACACACACAAAGTTCCTGGGAGGGTCTGGACCCCTCCTTGGGAGTCTGCCATGAGATGAGTCTTAATGGCCAACTCACTGTCCTTATGCTATGTGTAGGTGAGGGAGGTCAAGTGAAGGAGATCACTAGAACTGGTCTGGATTTGGGGAGTTTCGGTGAGGCCAGAACCAAAGGGGGCTGGGCCGCCTGCTTGAGAAACAAACTCCTGTTCAGAAGGAGCTTCTCTTGTAGCCAGCCCGGCTGGAGATAGAGTAATTCTGAAGCAACTGACGCAGCTGGGAATTGAGCTGTGCAAAGCTTTCACTCACAGGGAAGGGAAGCGTCTGCCCCACCCTCCCCCACCAAGCGCCCTGGATACACTGCCCACACTCCTCTCCTCCGTGACGTCACCCCTAGTCCTGTCCCGAGGAGCCTGCAAAACCTCTCAAATTCAAACTGCTAGACGCACTGCTGCTGCTGCCACTGGATTGAAAGCGCGCGCCCAGGCGCCGCTGTGGCAGCCGCCCGCAGTGACCCAGTCCGAAAGACCTCCCTATGCAATCGCTTCCCTGGTTCCCCACAGCGCAGCTTCTTTCTGTTCCAATCCTCTTCTTCCTCTCTGGCCGCCAGCCGGATTTCTAATTTCTGCGCACCCCACCCCCCTGCCCAATCAAATTAAATCAAGCAACAAAAAAAGCAAAGCTTCCCCCACTGCAAGCGGCATCTTCTTTTACTTTGCTCTCTTTCTCTTCCTGAAGATGCTAAACTACTGGTGGACTGAAGAGGAGAGGAGCCCCGTCTTCTCCTGATGTGTGAGTAACCCCCAGCCCTGACTCTTAATTTTTTCCACCCCTTTTTTGTGCAGTTTAAAAAAAAAAAAAGTAAAGCAATTTCTACTGCAAGCCCAAGACGGGCAATCCACTTGAGATTTCTTCAAAATACCCCAGGGGAGGAGGAGATGGGCCGGATTTAGTAGGACAACTCGATTACTAAAGACTCTGTGGCTGGCTGTGACCCGCAGGGAAATCAGGTGCAAGCATGTGTGTTCCAGGATGCGTTGTGTGGGTGGGCTGGGGGTAGTGGGTAGAGAGAAAGAGAAGAAACTGCTTTGAAATACGCAATGATTTCATTCTTCCTTGCTGCCTACCCCCTCACTCTCCCTCCCTCCCACCCGCCTGCCTCCTAGCTTTGCCATTTTAATCGGGCTTCCTTGTTTCTTTTTTCCCTGCATCCCGCTTTCTCCCCGGTCCCTCAATCAAGGTTTGCCTGTAAGTACCTGAGCTGACATCAAAGGTGCTTAAAGATGCTGAGCGGCGTTTGGTTCCTCAGTGTGTTAACAGTGGCCGGGATCTTACAGACCGAGAGTCGCAAAACTGCCAAAGACATTTGCAAGATCCGCTGCTTGTGCGAAGAGAAGGAAAACGTACTGAATATTAACTGTGAAAACAAAGGATTTACAACTGTCAGTTTGCTTCAACCCCCCCAGTATCGCATCTATCAGCTGTTTCTCAACGGAAACCTCTTGACCAGACTGTATCCAAATGAGTTTGTCAATTATTCAAATGCGGTGACTCTTCATCTAGGTAACAATGGGCTGCAGGAGATCCGACCTGGGGCATTTAGTGGTCTGAAAACTCTCAAGAGACTGCATCTCAATAACAACAAACTGGAGGTATTGCGAGAGGACACTTTTTTAGGCCTAGAGAGTCTGGAGTACCTCCAAGCTGACTACAATTACATCAGCACCATCGAGGCAGGGGCATTCAGCAAACTGAATAAGCTGAAAGTACTCATCCTGAATGACAACCTTTTGCTGTCTTTGCCCAGTAATGTGTTTCGGTTTGTCCTGCTGACTCACTTAGACCTGAGGGGGAACAGGTTGAAAGTAATGCCTTTTGCTGGTGTCCTTGAACATATTGGAGGAATCATGGAAATTCAGCTGGAAGAAAACCCGTGGAATTGCACCTGTGACTTACTTCCTCTCAAGGCATGGCTGGACACCATTACTGTTTTTGTGGGGGAGATTGTCTGTGAAACCCCCTTCAGGTTACATGGGAAAGATGTGACCCAGCTGACCAGACAAGACCTCTGTCCCAGAAAAAGTGCAAGTGGTGATTCTAGTCAGAGGAGCAGCCATTCAGACACACATGTTCAAAGGTTGACCCCAACAACAAATCCTGCTCTCAACCCAACCAGAGCTCCAAAAGCCAGCCGGCCACCCAAAATGAGAAATCGTCCGACTCCTCGAGTGACTGTGTCAAAAGACCGGCAGAGCTTTGGCCCGATCATGGTGTACCAGACCAAGTCCCCCGTGGCCTTCACCTGTCCCAGCAGCTGTGTCTGTACTTCTCAGAGCTCAGACAATGGTCTAAATGTTAATTGCCAAGAAAGGAAGTTCACTAACATCTCTGACCTACAGCCCAAACCTACCAGTCCAAAGAAACTCTACCTAACGGGGAACTATCTCCAAACAGTCTATAAGAATGACCTCTTAGAATACAGCTCACTGGATTTGTTGCATTTAGGAAACAACAGGATTGCAGTCATTCAGGAAGGTGCCTTTACAAACCTGACCAGTTTACGAAGACTTTATCTGAATGGCAATTACCTTGAAGTGCTGTATCCTTCTATGTTTGATGGACTGCAGAGCTTGCAGTATCTCTATTTAGAGTATAATGTCATTAAGGAAATTAAGCCTCTGACCTTTGATGCTTTGATTAACCTCCAGCTCCTGTTTCTGAATAACAACCTGCTGAGGTCCTTACCTGATAATATATTTGGGGGCACAGCCCTCACCAGGCTGAATCTGAGAAACAATCATTTTTCTCACCTGCCTGTGAAAGGGGTCCTGGACCAGCTTCCTGCTTTTATCCAGATAGATCTGCAAGAGAACCCATGGGACTGCACCTGTGACATCATGGGGCTAAAGGACTGGACCGAACATGCCAATTCCCCTGTCATCATCAATGAGGTGACTTGTGAGTCTCCCGCTAAGCATGCAGGGGAGATACTGAAATTCCTGGGAAGGGAGGCTATTTGTCCAGATAATCCTAACCTGTCAGATGGGACTATTTTGTCAATGAATCACAACACAGACACGCCTAGATCACTTAGTGTGTCTCCTAGTTCTTACCCCGAACTACACACTGAAGTTCCACTCTCCGTCTTAATTTTAGGATTGCTTGTGGTTTTTATCCTCTCTGTCTGTTTTGGGGCGGGGTTGTTCGTCTTTGTTCTGAAGCGTCGGAAGGGAGTGCCAAATGTTCCCAGGAGTGCCACCAACTTAGATGTAAGTTCCTTCCAGTTACAATATGGGTCTTACAACACCGAGACTAATGATAAAGCTGATGGCCACGTCTATAACTACATTCCTCCACCTGTGGGTCAGATGTGCCAAAACCCCATCTACATGCAGAAGGAAGGAGACCCAGTGGCCTATTACCGAAATCTGCAGGACTTCAGCTATGGCAACCTGGAGGAAAAAAAAGAAGAACCTGCCACACTTGCTTACACAATAAGTGCCACTGAGTTGCTAGAAAAACAGGCCACACCAAGAGAGCCTGAGCTGCTGTATCAGAATATTGCTGAGCGAGTTAAAGAACTTCCCAGTGCAAGCCTAGTCCACTATAACTTTTGTACCTTACCTAAAAGGCAGTTTGCCCCTTCATATGAATCTCGACGCCAAAACCAAGACAGAATCAATAAAACCGTTTTATATGGGACTCCCAGAAAATGCTTTGTGGGGCAGTCAAAGCCAGACCACCCTTTACTGCAAGCTAAACCGCAATCGGAACCAGACTACCTCGAAGTTCTGGAAAAACAAACTGCAATCAGTCAGCTGTGAAGGGAAACCATTTACAACCCTCTAGCATCAAAGGATGCAGCTCCAGACTGTTGGAAGCACTGCCTTTGCTTTTGTTGTGTCCTCCCTTCCCCAGTGCTAATGGGAGACTGAAAGCCTTTGGGAGATGGGGTGAAGCAATGATCTTGCTCTCGCAAGCTTTCCTTTAAATTATTTTCTCTTTTGCTCTCCCAATCCCGTTCCCCCTCTCTTCTTAGAAACCGTCAGAGAACATGAATGTTTCTACAATGCATTTTTTTCATGTATTTTTGTTTAGGTTTCGTTTCTATTTTCTTTCTTTCTTTTTTTCTTTTTTTTCTTTCCCAGTGTGGGAGTGGAAAGAAATGACAGTGAATGAAGGGAAAGTAGGCAAAGTTTTCAAATGAAAATATTTTGTAGAAGATCTCCAAAGATCTTTTGAGACTACAACTTTTTTTTTTTTTTTTTTTTTTTTTTTTTGTAAATAATGGTCTATGGTATTGCCATCTTCAGTTACTGAGTATAGGCCTGGGCATTGCTACTTTGTGTGAAAGTGCCTTTGCACTTAAAGACATAACTTAAATGTTGCTTTTAGCTTTGAAAATTGAAAGTATTTTAATGTGCTGTATTTTTAAAATTGAAATCAATGTAAAATAGATCTATATGTCAGCTATATTAAGTCAACGTACAGTTTGCTTGAGTTATAGAAACCAGCCTGTCATCAAACGATTCTAGCTTAGGACTTTATAGATATAAATGTAAAATATTTCCTTTCTTCTGGGTTTGGTATAAGTGATTTTATTTAAGTCAAGTAAGGGGATTTAACAGTGGACTAGAGGTCATAAGCCACCTCTGTCTGGATTAGTAATTCATTAATAAAATATATTTAACCCAATATCAGAGTGAATTGAACAATTAATGCCCTCTGTGAATCATTATTTTACACTAACATGGTCAATGTTTTAGATTATTTTCCTAATTAAGAGTACATTGCACAACTAGTAGTATATTTTTTCTGCTTTAGATATTTTTATATATTTAAATGAAACTCTGTATTTCTAACTTTTTAATTGAAACTAATATTTTTTCTGCCTATTGCAACATTTTCTATAAACACATACCAGTAGAGGCCGCCACACACCTCATTTAACCAAGACACAAGAGCCATTAAATACCTTGAAGACTTCAAAGGTAAGATGCAAACTTCCCACGTATGTTCTCTGCAAATTCAAGACAGCAGAGATAAAAATTACATATCTCAAATTTTATTTCTTTGAGAGTCAAAAATTAGACACAGAATTCTTCTCAATTTTCACAGAGATTTTCCTCTTGATTTTAATTGAAGTGTTAATGAGGTGCTATCAAATCATGCACTTATTTGCATCTCCAAATCCATTAACAGTTACCTAAACCACAGCAGTAAGCGTCTTTTTTCCTTCTGCCTTCTTGGGGTATGCTTTACTTGAAAATTTTTCTTGTTAGCTTCAGCAAGCCTTTCATTTTGTTCTTAGCAGTCAATTATTTTAACTAACCAACTCTATATAACATTTATGAAGCCTTATTAGACTGTAAATAATTTTAGATGCAAACATTATTGTATGATTTAAACAAACAGCCTTTCTTTACAACAAAAATAGTTTTGTTTTGTCTATTGTAAATCCTTATGCAACTGGGATGGTGATCAGCATATAAAGTAGTCCAGCTTTTCAATTCCTTATTAAAGCAAGTGATGGCATCTGAAAGAAGCACACTGTTTCCTTTTCATAAATAGGTTACTGCACATAATAATCCTTTATTATCATGTGGAGATTGAAGTGGATCCTGATAAGTTACTTTTAAAGCATTAAATTGACTAATAGTACATTACCAGTTTTAACAATTCATGCTATAGGCTTTCAATTAGAAATTACTTAACTCCAAATCATTTTGATTAATAATTAATGGTGCAAAATGGACTTTTTAAACAACAGAAGGTAATTGTGCCCATATATAAAAGTAAAGGACACTCAAGGAAAAAATGATTTTAACAATCTGAAATCCCTGGATATCTACTAACTAATATATTCACTGTTTGCTTAAAAGTCATAATTGCCATTTATATCCATTAGCTCACAACTGAAAATGGTGGGTCAGAGTGATCTACACATATGTATAGAAATTTTACATTTTGTATAAAAGAAGCCAGAGTAGTGAACGAGTCGGACATGGAGAGAGCTCCTGGAAAGTGCTTCATCTTTGGGTGACATTTATATATAAATACAGGAGTTTTAAACATTTTCTTAAAGTGGTTTTCCTTTGGTTTAATGATCAATACATTATACAGAGGCAGATATTTGGGGAAGTCATTGTGAAGGCAAATCAGCATATATCATATTAAGATAGTTTTTATAGGCTTTAACTGTGATTTGATCTGTTAATGACATGATTCTACTTCAGTGTTTGTTCTCATTCTCCTGAAAAGTAAAACATGTGTGTTAATGACAAATTAGTTTATTAATCTTAATGAAATGTAACTTATTTCTCATTCATTTTCATGATTTTTTGAAGAGGCCTCCTGGAAGAACTCAAACCCACAAATTCTTTAGCTCAATAATTACTATTCATTTCAATATTTTCATGTTTCTAGATCTGTACTTTATTTACATTGAGTTATAAAATCAAGTCTTTTAGGTATGATACAAATGGTTTTATTTAAAAGCATAATAGCACACCTTGTGTTTTAATTGTTACTGTCAAATGCAAGCATAAGCACTTCAAGATTAATTACTTTATTGACATTCCCACTAGTTGTATTCTGATTTTCTTTATAGGCTCAAGCACTATCAAACCTATTTTACTTTAAGGATTTTATTTTTAACTCCTCCAGCTGGATATGTTATTCATTCCCTTACTATTTCACAAGCAGACTGTAATGAGTGTGAGGCTAGCAAGAACTGTTCCAGGCAAGATATTGGCATTCCTAGGACCCCACCTGGACCAGAACTAGATGTCTGGCCCTACAAAATGTCAAACAGCAATTACTCTAGATTCTACTGTTTAATTAGTTACTTTTATGGCTTCTACATATGCCAGTGGGTAAATTTGTACAAAATACTCAAAAATACTACTCCTCAAACTTCACACCATTGCCAAGAATATTTGGTATGAACTTAGGTCAACCTTTGTGCCTTCTTTCCTCAGGCATTTGGTGAGTAAGAAAAAGACCCTTCAATGTCCTCTTTGTCCTCTGAATTTTAAGTTGACTGAATTTTTCTAAGTAATTCCTGTCATAAAGGGCTTAATATTTTAAAGATTTTTTAAAGTATATGTAACGAATTAAAGATAGTTTCTGTCATTTCTCAAACTTTGAAAATTCCTTATGATACTGTACTACACATTCCAGAAACATACTACATTGAATGCTAGAGTTAACAAAGCCTTCCAGATGGTTCTCTTACTCAAATTGTTTCCTCATTCATTCATTCATTCATTCACTCATTTAATATATCTTGAGTGCTCTCTTCCCTGGTGCCTGGAGCTGCTGTGTGCAGAGGGGCCACAGATATATAAGACAGGATCTCTAATTGCCTCACCCCATGCCTTCACCACTACTCTCACTGATACTAAATCCCCCTCCCTTCACAGACCTCCCAAATTTGGTAAGGAGCATAGTACAAAATAGAAGAGAGCTTTACCTGAATGAAAATCACTCCCAGGTAGGCAGTTGGGACAAGAATCCAGTGCAGAAGGTTGAGTGTTTAAATTCTTTGGAGTAAAATATTGAACGGATAAATCATAAATGGACTGGTTACCATGTAAGTGCTATTAACATATCTTTGGAATTACATAGTTAAAATGGGAAAATCCCACTAAAATAAACTTAAATCACAGCAGAGTTAAGTCCAATTATGGCCTGATGATAGCTATATATTTATGTTATCTACATCTACTTTGTAAAGTTGAATACCAGAATTGTAAATATAAAAACCACTAATATACTTCAAGTTTTGGAATATTCATGTTTTAGAGGCAACATTTACTATCTATTTTAGTGGCTTAAAAAGTAATATTTTGGCTCACATGCCTTTATCTATACAATAAGAGACTTTAGTGTGTGAGAGAGATCAAAGTACTATGTTTAAGCCTACTTTGCTCCTCACAATGGTCATGGAAAAAGTGCTGTGTAAACTGAAGTTTTAAAAGAATCAAATTCTATTTTAAGTGCATTAAGGGAGCTACCATTTAGATAAAATTTGGGAATCTCTTTATGAGGCAGAAAACTATTTTATAATGCAAAGAACCATTCTATCTGTTTTGTATATTTGGATTTTCAATATCAATTTTGCTTAAAAACAAGTTCACATGCATAATAAGAGTGTGTTTTGTCACCATTGCTTGTACTATTCATTTCTTGGTTGCTAAGGGCTTATACTTAAAGTCTGCTGCAGTTTTATGTGAATTGAGCTATCTATGATTATGATAGCACAATAGAATTCCTGAACTTCTGGACTAGCAAGCCCATTTCAATACAATTGAACACAGGACTCTTGCTCAACAGCATCTCCCCTCCCAAGACCTTGTTTCCTTAGAGGGTAGACTGACTCCTGTATTCACATCCTATAAAGTGCTTAGGAATACAGGTTTTATTAAAAAAATACATATGTTACTATGTAAACATATTGAATTGCATGTGTGTTGGAAAATTTTAGCAGTATTTTAGCTTGAAAGTATGTGTACAAATTCTGTTAGCTTACTTGCAAATAATTGTTCTCCAGTTGTTGGAATAAATGGCAAATGAAACAATTTATTATGTAAATAAATTCTTGTGCCAAATAGTGACATTGTTTAAGAAAATAAATGACATATTTTGGGCTGTTAATAGGCAAATGAAATACTGAAAATGTGATGAAATTCTATTGTATTTTATTGGATAAACTGTTTAGTTATTTTATGCTGTAGTTAGCTTTCAGTTAATAAATAAATATTCGCTAAAAATGCACGTTTTGGATTAGTTAGAAAAGTCTTTTTTGGATTTGGTTTTTGAGACAAGATTCTCCTGGCTACCCTGGAGCTAGCTATTTATATCTTGCTGGCCTCAAACACACAGAGATCTGCCTGCCTACTCCTCCTGAGTGCTGAGATTAAAGGTTTGTGCCACCACACCCAGCCCTAGTTTTTTGTATCTTAAGAATTAATAGCAAAGGTGACAGCCAAAATAAGAATAAGACTATCAAGATAGATTTAGTTATTCCAGAGACTTATGTTCCCCTGGGAAATAGCTTTGTAAACAGTTTCACATCATTTTTATTTTAAAATGTTATTTTACATTTAGTGTATAGTGCCACTTTGTCCTGATTATCTATCAGATTGTTACCTGAAAATTTGCAACAGTTCGATCATCACAGAATGTTGACAAAATCTAGTAATCTATGGTACTGTCTAGCTCACAAACTGACTTCTAAAAACAGGCAGCATAATTGAATTAATCCTTAATGGATTCCTTTAGAAGTTAAGCCTTTTTTTTCATTTCATACTGCTATCACTTCATGATAAAAATTGCTTTAGTGAATGGATGAGTGAATTGCTGAGATGTTGATTCTTATATGAAGACTGAAGAAAACATTGAAACCCAGAGAATCTAAGTTCATAGTAACCATGGATGATTGGCTGTTGAAGGAACTCTTAAACATTAAGTTATAAGATGTTTACAGCATAATACACACACACACACACACACACACACACACACACACACACACCCCACATAGACACACAGACATACATACACACACACACATACACACACACACACACACACACACACACACACACATCCCATATGGGAATAGAAAAGTAGGTTAGTCTAATAGGCAGGAAAAATTTATCAAACATTTGCATAAAGTGGGGTCCAACTTCTAGTGATACTATGATTTGTACATTGAACTCAGTGATATCATTCTAAAGCTCAAGGTAGCTTTAATGATTGGCTATGGGACTGCTCTTTCACTGGCAATAGGAAACAATTGATTATGAATTGAGTAAAATTTCACTCTGACAAGTTTAAATGATGTTTTTTTTTTTCCAGAATCCAACCGGCTTCTTCAGTCTTCCAGATAGGAGAGGCTCAAGCCTATATCAAATACCAATTCTGTCAGAATAGAATGGTTTCAAAAAGTATTATTTATACAAAATAAGAATCTACAGGTTGTATTTCCCTGAGATGAGTCCTACAATGTGAGGTACTGACCTTACAGGGATTGTAAAGGTGCCAAGACGATCATAGATGTCACTGGACCTTCACTGTTCATTTGGAATAGTAATGGACTGGATGAACTTAACGGATCTCTTATACTTGGGTATTTAATGATCTAGGACACACACACACACACACACCAAAAAAAAAAAAATGGTTGCTACAAATGAAAGAAGGACAGTCAGGCAATAATTATCCAAGTAGGAAAATCTCTTTCCTTACTTTTCATGTCAGAACTCTATTTTGGATATAGTTCTAACCTTATTCTGTCTCTCCAGGACTCAAATGCATAATTTACCTCAGGTTAACATTTCTTCATAAATTTAACTTAAAAGGCTTAAACACTTTTAAAAACTTCTTTTATAATGATAACATCTTACCATTTGTGTGTGTGGGGGGGTAGGCATTAAGAGTTTTCCACGTATTTGTTTTTCAAGAGGATTATCATTTCTCTTGATGAATGATTTTAGCTATTCTGTGTGGTGACTAAACAGATTAAAATTTGAATCCCTCCAGGAAGACCACATCATCATATAGAAGGAAAAGCCACACATCATCCACTGAATTGTTCATAACTGCCCACTTTTAGTCAACATTTACAAGGTTTTATCATGAAAGAAACTGATGGACCTTTGGACAAATCAGTTGAGCTTGAGAAATCCTGTGAGCAACGCACTAAGCTGACAAGCGGTATGAGGTCTCTTACTGATCGGCAACTGCAGTGGTAGTTTTAATGCTGAGCCAGTGTGTTCCTATCTGATCAAATAGATTTTAACTGGAAACAAAGAATTAAACACCTCAACTTTATAATGTTTTGCTGTCATATTTTTGTAAGACTGGAAATAGAAAGCAAAGTTCCTTCAACAAGTTCTGCTCCTAATTTCCGACTGGCTTGTTAAATAATGCTATTAAAAGGAAGTAAAGGTTATCTTTGTCCAAAAAAAAAAATTATCCAAAGTATAATTAAAATGATGCTAGTTAATTATTAACTATTTTATCTCAATATGATTACATTTGAAATACCTAACTTGAACATTTAAAGCCATTATTTTTAAACTGCATTATTTAGATTTTGTTTTTAGGAAGTTCAGTTTCTGTACAAATATGAAATCAGAACAGAGGATAAATTAATAATTCTTCTGTTTATAGATTGAAATGGGGCAAAGCCTTGGTTGGCATTGTTTGTTTGATTTTTGTTTTGTTTTGTTATTGTTTTGTTTTGTTCCTTAAGTCTATTTCCTGGGTTTATTGCCAGAAGAAGTTTACCAGAGTCTCAAATGATTTATAATGCAGTCACAATTCTCTTTTGTCTCCTGTATTCTTATACATCAGAACCCCCACAGTAATAACAATACATAACATAAAACCATTTTCATTAGGCAAAATGCAAATGTATTTTCATTCATTAAAATACTAAATCATTCTCAAGCTGGAAGCATTATATTTTCAACAACTATCAACCTGTTTTACAACATACAAATTAAAAAAAATTGCCCTAAAAATTCTAATGCTCCTTTTGTCTTTAATAAACTCTAACATTTTTTCTTTTCCCATGACCTTATTGCACTCTTAAATATTAAAACTATGTGAATTAATTTACACAAAGAGTATGTGTAATTTCTGGTAGCTCTTATGTGGTACCAGATTGTCTCTAAAAATATGATTGATGGAATGCTCACTGTGTGCTGGATACTCAAATAGATGCTGGTGCACATCTAAAACAAATCCACAAGTGTTCCTCAAGGCCAAGTGTGTATTCAACACTGGAACAACATGCTGGGACTAATGGAAAATTCACTAGCTACCAAATCTTCTTAAGGCCACCAGAATATCAGGAAAAACTTGAAATAAGACTTAGTAAAATAATAAAAACCTGAAATAAGACTTAATAAAATGGTCAGGGGACTTAAAAAATGGGCAACATTATTTATTTATCTTTGGAAGGAGAAAAAGATCAATAAGGACTAGACTAGTATTTCCTGGAAAAGGCTTTTGGAACAGAGGGATACCATGAAGAGTCTAACATTTAAACGGCTTGGGGCATTATGCAACTTGAAAATGAAGACAGTAGTAATGTAAAAGAAATGGAAAGGCAAGCTTAATTTATCTTTGATGGTTCTGAAAGGCAGATAAAATTTAAACTCAGTTCCATAAATCATGGGAGGCCTTTAAAGCAAAACAAAGATTATGGAATGCTTAAGAATTGCATGCGGCCTGATAAAGTATTTCATGTGCATTTCTAAAGTTAACTTGTGTAGTTACCAAATGAGACTTTAATATCTGTGTTTCAATTAAGGAAACTAAGGTTTCTGGAGTTCTAGTGCTGACTGCAGTGACCTACTGAGTATTTGTAGAAAGCAAGTGGTTCAGTAGAGCCAGCATAGAGACAGTATGCTGAAGAGGGAGCATACAGAAATTTAAGACTCTGTCATCAATTTAAGGCTCTGTCATCAATAGTTCTGCAACTTTGGGCAGATCACTTAACTTCTCTGGATCCAGTTTTCTTCATCTGAAACAAGTTACAAAGTTTTGCCTTACAGAATGGTTATATGGATCAGTAACTTAATATTTAAAAAATAAAATATTTCTTATACAAAATTAATGTAGCAAATGTGTCACTTGAAACCAGTTCTCATTGAGTTTAAACTCTTGAATATTCCACTACTGGATCTTACTCCTTTAAAAGAGAATCCATAAACCATATGGAAGAAAAGAGTGAGTTGAACATTTGGGTAGAGAGGGTACTGACACCAAGAGCTGTTGTGGCCATGTAGAACTAAGGGAGTGAGTCTCTGAAATTAGCATCCAGAAAGATGAAGGTGAGAGATCCTGCTCATACATTCAACCACTGGCTGGGATGTCTACAAACTGAGCACACAGATTGATCTTTAGAAAGCCATATTTAGTAACACATCTATCACTTATCATCAGTAGATTCTCAGCAAGATAAAATTCAGACTCCAAGGAAAAGGCATAAGATAAAATGGGTAAGGAGACACTTGTAGAGCTTTACTATGAGAGTAGTAATCCAAGGCCATCTGGAGAGGAATGTTAGGCTTCTTTGATATTTACAAAAGCCATCTGGGTTTAATATGTTTTAATACTGAATTTCTTAACATGAAACTTATACAACCATGTCCAAGAGCTCAAGTTTAGATGTTTCCTGCACTTAGCTTAACGTCTCACTACCTTGGTAGCTATAGAAGCTATGAATCATTCTTTCTATAAGACAGGAATTCACCATATAAACTAGAGTAGCATTGAGTTTATGAGAATTCTCCTGACTCTGCCTTCCAAAGGCTGAGAGTATAGGTGTGTGCTACCTCTATAAATCATTTTTGGAAGGATTCTGTTTGTTTGGTTTTTTTCTAGTTTGCACCAAGACTTCTTTTTTTTTCTTTTTGGCTTTTCAAGACAGGGTTTCTCTGTGCAGCCCTGGCTGTCCTGGAACTCACTCTGTAGACCAGGCTGGCCTCGAACTCAGAAATCCGCCTGCCTCTGCCTCCCGAGTGCTGGGATTAAAGGCATGTGCCACCATGCCCGGCTTACACCAAGACTTCTAAGTTATATAATTCCTCCTGGGTTCATGACACCAGTGACTCGACTGACTTGCCTAAGGCAGAGCTATTTCTAATAGTTCCACTATTTTATAATTATCATACAACCCTTTATTTTTATGACTCCCTGTGTCTTATTACATTGCCCTCTCTTATGGGATCTTGAAGTAAACATAATTATGGATTCTTTGGCTTTTAGGCAGTTTTAATTTACATTTGGACAATGTTTTTAGGATATATATACATGAGTTAAAGCTATGTGAGTCAGGGGGTTACACATGTCTGTTTGGTGCATAGCCTGTTGTTGCCTCCACTTTATACGGCTGATGAAAGTAGTTAGGTGCTTCGCTGTATGAGAAGAGAAATTGTGTTTCTGTAGGGTAGAAAAAAATGATTTGAGTATATGGTTTGAGTATATTTCTTAAGGGAACACTTTTGGACTTAAACATCTTCCCACTATATCTGTCCCTGCTCCCTAAGAATAACCTCAAGTAAGGCCAGATTTCACTCATAAGTTCTTACCTAAAATAAGTAAGTAATGTTTTTACATTAATATTATGAAGAAAAAGAAACCTTTCAAAGAGAAAGGAGCTTAGAAAAGTTGACATAGTAATTTAGAGCAGGGGTGGAAGTGATGAAATCTTTATTCACAGGATTAGAATATTTCGATTACATTCTATTGCATAATTGTAAACTAAATTGTCTCAAAAAGCCTTTGAGAATTTCTATTAAATGGCACCTAGATAAGCTTTCATAGCAAAGATAAGTTATTCATAGCAAAGCTCCTTAAATAGTAAATTAGAAAGGTCACATCCTGACAACTTTGTACAAGCATAAACTCCCCTGACACCCATGTAGAGATTTCGATCAAACATTTGTCAGGTACATAGGAGAAATTCACTGCCAAGCATCATAGCTATCTTAGAAGCCCGAAGAATTCAGTACCTAGAGTCTCTTGACTACATATCAGTCTTTTGTTTATATCTGACCCACTAGATAAAGGCCTGACTCAGAATGCAAACAAATGAGTTGTACTGAGAACATTGCTTTTAATGCTGTATTTGGGCTTTTACACCTAGAAACATGTCAATTATGGAAGGTATTGAAAACACTGGTGGGACCAAAAAGTCTACACTATATCTTTGGCTCAACAGTTAGGGTTTATGTTCAGATTTTAAAATAGAAGTACTCAGCATATTGCCTACTGATCACTAGCCTAATAAAATCCTAATAGTGACAAGCAGTGCAAAAGCCCTAAGCCTATGGGAGTGGCTGACTGCTTTGTTCCCTCAACCATGAAAGAGTACAGGTTTAAGAACCAAATTCTTATTCTGTTTCAGGACTGGTCAGATGGCTATAGATTCAGAAAACCTTGTCCTATAACAGATAAAAGATGCAGAATCACAATAGAGAACCCCTTCAGGACTTAAAATCTTTGTAGCACTATCTGTTTCATGTTAATTTATTCTAATAATTTTAACATTATTGAACTATATTTATGATTACTAGACATAATGTAACCTAGTAATTTTAGACAAAAAATTTGTAAGCTTTAAATAACTTAAGTTTTAGGCTTATTCCTTTTGATTGACAAATAAAGAATTCTTTATGGTTTTAGTTAACAGAAGGACTAGTAGGTTAAAACTGGCAATGCAGAAGCTCAGCAGTAGAGTACAGGCTCCTCTTCTGGAAGACCCAGGTACAAATGCCAGCATCTACAAGGAGGCCCATAACCCTTTGTAATTCCAGTTTCAGGGGATCCAGTACCCTCTCTGGTTTTCATGGGTACAGACAAAATATCCATATATTTAAAAATTATTTTAAAATTGAAAACAATCATACTGTGGCTTTAAAAATAGCAAGATCTTTGCTTCAATGATGTAACCACTGAAAAGTTGCCAATTCTCCAGTAAGTAACCTGTCAACTATGTTCATGCAAGAAATCCTAATTAAACTCAGTGAATCTTACACATACAGATAAAATTGATATATAAATGTAAAGTGAGCATTTTGGAAAAGGTGCTTAGGCAAAAGAGGTTGGAGAGATGAGGGGGTAGTGGGCAACATGATTACAGCTCATTATATACATTTATGAAACCGTCAAAGAATAAATTCATTAACTAACTTAAGCCATGCCTGTGTTGCCAAAGGCAACCCCTATAAGTAGTAATGATATTGAAGTCTCCTTGGCCAACCTTAGCCCCTGGACCAGATGAGAACTCAAAGTGGATAATTCCACAACATGCTTTAAAAACTAAGACTTGGTTTGCACAATTTAAGGGAAGACTATGGATTAAATTTTAGATGAAATTTCTACAGCTTTATAAATTGTGCAGATAGGTTTTATTCACAGCCAATAGTACATATCTATATATCTATGAACACTAATATATACACATTATCTATACATGTACTTCAGATGGGTAATATGCCAAAGTTATAACATAGTTTGAAGGAGGTAAATATCAGATGAATATGTAAAAACCAATAATTATGCTTCTGAAATGCAAGAGTATCTGGCAATTTGCTTTTTTTAACTGTACTAGAAAGTATCTTAAAATTTTAATTGACGTTGAGAGATCTATGAAAATAAAAGTCAGCTAAAATGAAAATATATTTCTTTTCAATTTTTTGAAGAGGCCAAGAGTCTGGATAAAAGAATTTTATTTTATTTATTAATTAAATTTGTCTATGGTAAACAATAGCAAGAACAGATGAGGAAAAGATGATTAAAATATGGATAATTACTTTATTGTCCTCAGGGGTAAAGAAAAGGTCTTTTCACTTACAGCTATTATACAAAATGACATTTTCTCAACATTTTCATTCATAATGTTTTCTGGAGTATAAAGTTTGTCTTCCAGAGGTTTAAGTTAATGCCCACATGACTATGTAAAAATACTTTCTCATTTATTGTATTTTCTTTTCCCGGGCCTCTGGTAAACTTAAGAAGCCTCATTATACTATATGGAAATAAAGTGATTCCCAAATGTAAAAGAACTATTTTGAATGCTGACTAAAGTCCACAGCAGAGTTAAATAATTAACTCATTAGCTTCTTCATTCATTCGTGTAACAAACATTTTTGATGGGAAACTCTGACTCTAATTCTCAAGGTGTTCACACTCAAGGGTTACAAAAAGCCATGCATGAAACGAATGCTAATGCAGAGCTATAAATGAAAAGAAGGCTGTGCTGGGTGCACTGAAAATAAACAAGAGGCGGCTACTTGTTCATTTGAATCTAGATAGGAAGATCCCATAAAAGGCATACTAGAGTTAGACCTAGCAGGTTGAGTAGAATTGTATTAACTGTAAATAACAAATAAAGGAACTATAGAGGGAAAGCGATTTATAGGGTAGGCTTGAATTCAATAATGGGAGATGGGCTTCAAATGCCACATTAAGGAAACAAGTTAGTGGAGCTTTAAAGAGATTATCACATGTTCAAGTCCATATTCAGAAGTTGCATTTTCTTTCCTTGGATAATAGACTAGGGTAGGGAGAAACTAGAGGTAAGAATAAAAGAAGAACTGGAATACTGAAAATTTAGGGATGGAAAGTTCTGATGACCAAGAGAGACAAGGAATTAGAGAACCAGTTCTCACTGACTTTTTCCAAACTGGAAAAGGGTAGAGTGAAAATCCTTCTAGAACCTTCTCTGTGGTTATCATATAAGATACATATATTTAGCTAAATCTTTATATAATTGATGAAAGTTAGTCAAGAAAAGTATTAACTAAGTTGATAGCCTTGTTTATATGGAATTCCTATGTACTTATGAGAAGCAGACCTTTTCTCTTTCATATAGAGTGAAGGACATTTTAGATAAAAATATTGCTGCCGAATGACTATATAAACAATATACATCTATAAATATACGAATTAGGAACTGTGCTAACAATTCTTTCATATCACAATATTAGCTAATATCCTTTCTTTGATGCGCACATATGTTGTGTAAGTATATGAAAATGCAAATCTATAGAATATGGAAAACATAAAACATGAAAATTTATAATAAGTCTTAGATTATTTAGTAGGGATGAACAATGTAGTTTAGATGTGAGTGATATATTACAAACATCAAGACTTGGAAAGTATTTATATATAGATTTATAAATTAGTTAGAAGCTACATTTTATTCTTACTTTTGTGACTTAAAAAGATATGTACATTTCATACTGAAAGCAGTATCTCATAAGCCTCTGGATCTATTACAATGTTTTACTAAATAATTTCTAAAATGTATCCATTCTATTATTATACAAATATGGAACTGTCTAGACTTTGGTAAGCATGTGAATTCTGCATGTATGAGCCAGACAGGATGGTAATTCTCAGAAAGGTCAGGGGTAGGGGAGTGAGGGCAGCCAGTGCCAATGACTATGTTGTTCTCAGTTTGGAATTCAATCACAGCATCAGAGCTCCATAAGGAACTGATGTCATAACCATCTGCTCATTTATTCAAATTGTATTTATTGGGTGCTTCCTCTTTTGTGGGCATTATGCTTGGCACTGGACACATATTGGTAAATAAATGAAAAACAATACTCCCATTATGCTTTCTGTCATGTAGTGAGCACATGAAGTACAATGTATACAATGCTAGGGTGTGGTTAACATGAGACCAGAGGTTCCCATGATGTGATGGGTACTTCAATTTTATATACACAGACATGTTTGGTATGTGTACAGGTAGTATAGTAGTGTTGGTGACAGTCAGGCAGAGACTGAGAAAGAAAGTGAGAAAGAAGCAAAACATGCTTATTTAGGTTTTGCCTACATACTATCACATCCTCTTAGTCATCTAAGGAAGGAAACAAAGAATGAAGGGAGATGGGACAAATGCAAACAGTCACATCTCCTTTCAGAAGCCTTCCTAATTCCTCCACACAGGAAGTGACTAGAATAATTACAGCTCTCAACTGTGGACAATTTCTTCCAATTTATGAGAATATTCTTTTGTGACCCTTAAAAATAAAGAAACTCTCACACAATTAAAAAAATCATTTCCTCCTTTTATATAAATTAAAGAAAAACTTTGTTCTCCTTAAACACCCTGACAAAACAGATTTACCGGAATTATGTGTAAGACTGGGGGGATCTGGGTGAGTGGGATTATAACAATGACCCACTCAAGTTTCCTTTTGTGTGATTATTTATGTTCCTTTTCCTTCACCTTTGCCTTCTAAGTAATCAGCCTCATCCCTTACTAAGCCAGAAAGATGCTGATTACATACAAGTCACAGGGTAATTTACCCTTTTGACCTTCCTTGAGCTCTTTATAAATCTCTCCACTGCTGGGAGATCAGGGTTTTGTTCTTCCCTCAGCAACAAAGAGTCATTGCTTTATAAGCTGCCTCACACAGAAGCAGAACTAAAACAGTGAAAACTGTGTATGAAGCAGGCTTGGGAGAATGACTGTGACCTTGATCTTTCTGTTCTCATTTTCCCAGTGTTAGCTGCGGTAACCATGCCAAAAGCAACACGGATGACAAATTGGAATGCAGTTATCTGTTGAGTATAAACTGAGGAGGTAGGCCAGCTGATGGCCAAGGTTCCTTCCAGGTCTGATATTCCAGGATTAAATATGTCTCAAGCATAATAAGTTTAAAAGGAAATTGAACAAGGTATGAATTAGACTGATGTATAAGAAGCACCCTGGAAGACACAGCCTTTAAGAAATCATAAGGATGGAAGTTATCTTCCAAATTAATTTTCAAAAAATTCTCAAACAGTGAGGGTTAAGTCTAAAAAATTGTGTTAAATAAAAGTGGAAAACCTGTCTAGATTATAAACAAAACTGGTAATTGTCCTGCTCTCCAGGAGGTTAGGAGACAGGCAAATCATTTTTGCATTTTCTTTCAGTGCTGGACATTGACTACAAGGCCTTGTACCTGCTAGATAAGCATTCGACTACCAAGGAACATCACAGCCCTTTGGCATTTGGATCCTAAAAGCCCAGTAACATTTTAGTTTGTCATTACATGACTCTTTACAGGATTCCTTCTATTCAAAATGTGGTAGCAAAAGGTATCCAGATGTCTCTATATAGTTTTCTTCAGCTGGTGCTGGCTTCCACATCTTGCTTAGGGTCCTTTTTCTTTTGTCTGATTCATAAACACTGTCTTACTTGCTCTCATTATTTGTTTCTCTTCCTGTATTAATTTTAGCATATAATTCTCATTTCATTCTTGTTATGATTTGACCATGAAGAAAACATGCTAATTCTTTTAAGTCAATAAATAATTATATAGTATTTATTTGTACCACAAAATATTATAATTGTTTTGCTTGTATTAATTCATGTTGTACGCAGAAACACCTAAGTAAGAATCTGTGTATGCCTCAAGCCACTAAATCCCTCCCATCAGGGCTTAAGGAACCCTGCAGAGGAGGAGGCAGAAAGAGTATAAGAGCCAGTGGAATTGGAAGATACCAAGAAAACAAGGCCTGCTAAAGCAGCATGATCAATGCACATATAAACTCAGAGACTGAGGCAGCATGCACGACCTTCAAGGGTCTGTACCAAATGGGGTCCTATAGCTGAAAGGAGAAGTAGACATGCCATCATAGCTATCCCAGCTGCAACCTCCACTTGATAATTATTTGCGAATAAAAATTTAGATTCTTCCAAAGGAATCTCACTGTGAAACCAAACTATGAAACAACAGCTAAAACAAACCTATAAGGACCCAGGCTAGCCTGTTGAAATGAACAAAACATCAATCTGACATGCATAGCAACAGAGAGTTCACAAGCAGATTTAGCAATGTTAAGAATCCCATGATATGTTTGGTCTTTTCCCCTCATTATATTTTATTGTGTTATATTTTATTATAAAAAAACTGAATAGGAGTACTAACCTTGTGATTTTGGAGAAGTTTCAATGGTAGTAACACAGTTGATCATATTAATAAACTATCAACCCACCTAACCCCAAAAGAATGTGTATGTGCATATACATGCTCATTATATGAAAATAGATTTTGTTATTTTGGTGTGTGTGTGTAAATCCATGATTGTTTACTGAGATATGGTCTTTTGCTGTGTATTATAGTGCTGAGTGTGGGCCCCCAAGATTTAGTTGCTCCAGAGATGAGAGACTCTGTATGTAGACCCAACTGATGTTATGTAACTTTACCCCAAGTTATTTCTTTCTGATTGATAAATAAAGATGTTGACAGCCAATATCTGGGAAGAAGAGACATAGGCAGGGTTTAGGCTTCCCAGGCTGGGGGTCAGAGGAGAACCCCAAGGAAGAGAAGAAGGTGAAGAGAAAAAGAAAGATGCAGATGCCATGGGATAGGAGTCAAGAAAGCATGGCCCTGAGGTCTGGCCAATTGGAGTTAAGAGCAGCCCAGATGAAACATAGTAAGTAATAACTCAGGGTTATTGATAGGAAATAGATGTTAATAGCATAAAGGGTAGATATCTGCCCAGCTCTTGTGATGTAAACATAATGGTTGTATGTCTCTTTTATCTGGGAACTAAATGGTCAAAGGCAGGATAGAAACCCTGGATTGGGATTAAAATTTTCTACAATAATGGTTTGTTTTTATGGTAATTATAATGCCCTATGTTTTATTATTTATTTATTTTTAAAATCGTTTTTGTCTGCATTTCATACATGAGTACATTGATTTTGTATTACTCAACCCCTATTTCTTCCCCATTTCCTCCTCTGATACATGACTTCTTCTATAATTGGTTTTGTGTTATATAACACACATAATGATGTCTGCCCCCCAAAAGGCTTGCAGAAGTCCAGCTATTTATCCAGAATATGTGAAGGAAGATCTGTATGGATATAGTGTTACAGGCTCATCATAGATCTGAGAAACCCTGAAACAAAGAAACCGTGTTCTCATTTTCTGGGAGGGATTTCTGTTGTCCTGCATCCTGCCTTTCAAACAAAAAAACAAACAAGAACAAAATAAACAACATTTATGGGGTTTAGAAAAATGGCTCAGCAGTAAGGAGTACTTGTTGGTCTTGCAGGGAACCGAGGTATGATTCTAATCATCCACATGGTGGTTTACAACCATTCATAACAAACAAAGTTCTAGGGGATTCCATACACTCTTCTGATCTTCATGGGCACCACACACACACATAGTACATATACATAAAGCATGCAAACCATTCATTAATAAAATAAGATGAATAACTTTAATAAAAATTATGGTAAAACAAATTTATAAAATCTCATGCTTGATTATGCTTGATATCTATAGATAGAGTATTGAAACCATGCCTGCTAGGAAATGGACAAAACTGAATACTATTTTGTGAAACACTAATGACCTCTAATCTCTTCTCAGACATTTAAAAATGTTTTAGAAGATGGATTTGACTCTCTAAATTACTTTGGCAACAAGAGCATGAAGGCCTGATCTTTCTATCAGGAAGTCTTAGGAAATGAGAGTAGTTACTTGTCCAAATGCGGTTTTTGTTTTCTTCCAAGTCTGATTCTATTCCCTCCTAGCCTACCTTGTGCCTGAGTACAAATGACTTCGTGATCTATGGCAGACTTCACATATGCCACTCTTCCAAAAAGTCAGCAATTCAGCACAAGCTGTAGGTATTGCAAGATTTGGTCTCTGCTTGTTTATGAGTATGGAGCTACTGTATGTGTGAACATGTCTTTATTCCAAAATGCTCCCCATTAAGTGGCCACTGAATGGTGGTGAGAAGCTACTGGAATGGGAAGCTGGCAGTGTTAAGTGGTAGCATCTTGCAGGCAGCATTGTGACATTTACTTTTCCTTAACAGTACCCATAAAAATACTGAGATTAAATTTGGTTTGCCTTTTATTGCTTCTGACACCCTGTGCTAGCTTTTCATTGCAGAGATTTTGTATGAGCACATTGGACGTGGGAATGGGCTGCCAACAGATGAAATAAAAATACTTTCATCATTCTTACTGCCACCTCCAAAGAGTAGATGAAAATACTTACAGGCCAGGGCTCAAATCAGCATAGTATGTCAACTGGGGTGCTTTGTTTAAATACAGCCAAAACAGACAGGCACAGAATAGTCTGAAATTCCTGGTTGCTTCTGAAGGAAATAAATACATATTTTAGCTTTATACAACAAGAGAGCAAAATGTATTCAACATTATCTTGATAATTTCAAACTATTGTAGAGAAGTGTTTGTTTGTGTTTGGTAATGCTCAGTATAGACAGAAACACAGCATGCTTGGAACCAGTTCCACAGGAGTCATTAAAAGGCATTCTGAGAATATGTGCTAAGAATAAGACACAATTCTTTTTCCCCGTTCTCTGGCAAAACTCATTAAGGGAAGTTATTTCAAAGTCAAACATATGACATCCCCAGTCCTCTGGAAAGAAAAAGATGATTAGCAAGGGTCTTTCCTATTCCTGTCTTTGATGGTTATACCTTTGGCTGCAATAAGAGAAAATATTCAGGGAGGGAATATGGTAGTTTCACTGTTTATTGACAAGTGTTACTATACATTTTAAATTATCTGACTATATGATAGTCTGAGCTTTTGTTTTTTTCAAGTCTTTCATTTGCAATCTGATAGAATGAAAAATGTTTCTGCTATCAGAAGACATGTTAGAATCTTACTTTTACCACTTCTGTGATACTGCATATGTTTGTTTTTGTGAGTATTCAGTTCTTTAGATTCACAATAAATATAATAATAGTACCTCACCATGATTTCTTCATACAGATTAATTAATACAGAAATGGTTCAGATAAGGGTTCATACCCAAAAGGTGATTTATAAACCATAAAGTGAATCTTTCTTATTTGAAATATTTATTTGTTTTACATGAGTGCTCTCTAATTGCATGTATACCTGCATTCCAGAAAGAGGGCATTAGATCCCAGTATAGATGGCTGTGAGTCATGCATGTGGTTGCTGGGAATTGTACTCAGGAAATCGGGAACTCTCTAACCCCCAAAGAAACCTCCTTTTTTTAATTAGATATTTTCTTCATTTACATTTCAAATGCTATCCCCCAAACTCCCTATACCCACCCTGCCCCCTGCTCTCCAACCCACCCACTCCCTCTTCCTGGCCCTGGCATTCCCCTGTACTGGGGCATATGATCTTTGCAAGACCAAGGGTCTCTTAACATATAGAGTGAGAAGTTACTTGATACTATATAATATGGCATGATCTACTCACAAGTATACTAATCTATGGGTTTAATTCCAGTGTGTTTTAGCTATTCCTTTGTGGGCCTGGGTACCAGAGGTTTTCCATGGAGACCTCTATCTAGGCAGGATGGGAAGGCCCCAGCAAGGGGAAGTGAGTGCAGACAAAGAAGTGAGGTTATACCTCTCAGAAGTGAGGGAGACAAAGCCTCTGCCACACCTTCCAGGTCGCTAGGTAACTAAGATAACTCTGAGCCTCTCTAAACTGAGTCAGGTCAGACTGGGTCAGCGAAAAGCCCACAATCAAGTGAGGAATGCTGCAGGGCCTCAGGCTTGGCTCTGGCTCTTCCGGAGAGATTTCTTCCCAAGTGTTACAGCTCTTGGAACAAAAGGCTCAGACAAAGTTCTCGCATACTTTTAATTCCCTGCCTGGCTTTCTCTACATACAATTCGGGCAGTGATTTAGAGTCTGACAGCAAGCTCCTCTCATTGTCTTGGACAGAGAGTTTGAGGGAAACCTTATTTGCATGTTGGAGGACTTGGTGCTATTCCTAAATGTCTGATAGCCACGCTTCTCCTGTGGGGGTTGTGGGGGCGGTAACTCCCACCTGAGCCAGGGTACAGGAGACATGAGAGAACTCCTTCCATCCCATGTAAGTGAATTATCACTACAGGGTCCTGGGGTTCAAGATCTAGTCTCGACTGGAAACCAGGCTGTCTGCTCATAGCCCATTGCCCCACATTCCTAGACTTATTGCCTCTCTAACTAGTCTTCCTTTAACCTACAAAAGTGATCTCTTGCTAAACTTTACCATTTCACTTGAGTATCATCCTTTCTATGTACACGTATTGCCTCTGTCAGAAGAACAAGAAAATGTGTTTATGATCATAAAGGGCACACAACTTAGGCTGCCAGTGCTTCCCGCAAGAGCTATAGACCATCTAGAAGATACCTAGAAATAGACATATTAATCTCTTTTCAAGTTGTTGATCAGGGAAGTTTAAATAATCTAGGCCTTTGTTGCCCTTGGTTGCCTTTCAAGGATTGAAGCAAAGTCCCTATCATTGAAGATCCTCTACACTTTGAACATAGGACTCGGATGATTTAAGCTGAATCTAATCTGAAAGCCTCCTTCTTGCAGCCTGGCTTTCAAAGTAACAGAAAGCACTATGTAAGCTGCCAAAGGGGGGCAAACAATTAATAGTCTTACTTAGCTGTGACACCTATGAACCACAGCAGTGACCAGAGTGAAAAGATATCCCTAAGGTTGCAATAATGACATGAATATCTTGATGGTAACCAACAGTTCTCAAATTGAACATAAGAAATTTCTAAACAAGAGACAAATGAAGGAAGCCTGGTACTGGAAAGTTAGATAACTTCCTGGAACTAGTAAGGCCATGGAGCTTAGAGCAGAACCTTCTACTACTACTTTACTAGACCAGCAAACTTCCTAACTATATTCTAAACACTTGTCAATATAATCGCAGATAAGTGTAGCTATTTTATTTTATTAACTTATTTTTAAAATTTATTTATTTATTTATTTATTTATTTATTTATTTATACCAAACACTGTGCCCCTTCCCAGTCTTAAATCTCATCAAAGAAGCTTCATTTTGCACTCTATGGATACCATCAGAGAAAACCATAACTGGTACAAATACAGATAATTATTGATCATGGGGTACCTATTCCCAATGGATAAAACTACAATGCAACTTCTGTGCCAAATGTTCAGATCATTAACACAGAAGAGGGATAGAAATATTACAAGATCCAGAGAACTAAGTTGCCTATTGCCTGTAACTCCTAATAGTGACAGGGAGGCTACACTCATGGTACTTAAAAAAACAAAACAAAACAAAACAAAACAAAACAAAACAAACAAACAAAAAAAAACCAAGACCTAAGCCTAATTAATACTGGAGGGAGGAAATCTCATGTGGGCCCACACAAAGACAAAAAAGTACAGGTAACTAAGGACTGCTGAGGTAGGGAGAATTAGTCTTTCTCAATGGTGAGCCCCCTAATTGGTTATATAAAATTAAGTGGTTATCCCTGAAATTATATACATACAAGCAACACTAAATATACTTAACAAACTGTATTTATATGGTTATAATTTTATACATATGTCTAATAATAATAATAACAATACCATGATTTTTACATGGGGTAGGTAAGATATAGCATGGGAAATGTTGGAAGGAGAGGACATGGGAGGGATTGAAGGAAGGGAGGGAGGGGGAAATGATGTAACTATAGTTTAGTTAAAAGAAAAAAGATCAAGGATACATTAAAACCATAGTAGAGAACAACATATATTTAATACCTATGCTGAGATTCTTTTTAAACTTTTCTATGCTGTATCTCCAGGTATTTGGGGGACTGTCATTTTAAAGGCATCCTGAGGTAATTCCAGGATGCAGTAGAAGTTACAAATTATCTAGTTGCCTCTCCCCTCTTCTATTACAAATGATGATGGGCTGCCTAAACTAACCACAACCATTTGCTTACATCTCCTTAGCCCAGAACTTTATACAGTGCCTAGAACATCATAAAAGGTCAATAAATATCCCTTGAATAACCGAATGAATTATTCACCAGTGGTTCATACCTGAAAGTTTGGTGACTGGTATTGATGACCAAGAAAGTGGAGAGAACATTAGTGTCACAGTAACGGAACTTGGCATTTTCCCTAGATTTAGCCATAATGTTGGTGATATTTTCTGGTTAAATCACTTGTCCATTATGAACCTCAGTTTCTCTACATAAATGGAAAAGAATAGATCAGAAGATGACTAAGGATCTTTATAGCTCTAATATGGTGATTCTGTGTGTCTATGAAAATCCTTGACACTAATAGCTGTATTTTGCCACTCCTGAAATGGCATGTACACTGGCAAAAGGAGTTTAATGAGTCTTGTAAAAAGCACTTTCTGGAACTAGAGAAGCCATTTTCATAATGGAGGGAATTAAAAGGACTTAGCTTGAAAAGATGCATTTAGTAGCTTCTGTCCATTTGGAACTGTTGCTCATGCCAAGCAGAATGAAACAGAGGAGCAAGTGACTCTTCAGCATTACCTTCTCTCTCAGACTACATGTGAGTGTACACTAGGCAAGCTGGATCCAGACCAACAGTTCACTCACTGAATGGCTTGAATACTTTGTTTAGGTTGTGGGAAAGATGAAGTAACATGACAACCCTAAAGCTTTCAAGTAAAAATGACAGAGTAAATCTCTAGAAAGAATAAGAGCAAGACAAGAGCCAAATAAAACCCCATGAACCTGAGATTCTATTATATTCCATTTAAAGAAATAGCTGCTCAAAAAAGTAAATATATTTACCGTATGTTACACAGATGCTAAATGAAAAAAGCTAGAACTTCAGGTCAGGCCATCAAAGTCAGTAAACTTGCTTGTAGTAGACCTCACTGCTCTATTGGGAATTTTTTCCCCCTGTTGCCATGTTGGAATTCTTTTTTTTTTTTCTTTTTAATTAAGTATTTATTTCATTTACATTTCCAATGCTATCAAAAAAGTCCCACACACACTCCCCCAACCACCCACTCCCACTTCTTGGCCCTGGCCTTCCCCTCTACTGAGGCATATAAAGTTTGCACAACCAATGGGCCTCTCTTTCCATTGATGGCCAAATAGGCCATCTTCTGATACATATTCAGCTAGAGACACGAGCTCCGGGGGGTACTGGTTAGTTCATATTGTTGTTCCACATATAGGTGTGCAGACCCCTTCAGCTCCTTGGGTATATTCTCTAGCTCCTCCATTGGGGGCACTGTGATCCATCCACTAGATGAATGTGAGCATCCACTTCTGTGTTTGCTAGGCCCCAGCATAGTCTCACAAGAGACCCTTATATTAGGATCCTTTAAGCAAAATCTTGCTAGTGTATGCAATGGTGTCAGCGTTTGGAAGCTGATTATGGGATGGATCCCTGGGTATGGCAGTCTCTAGATGGTCCATTCTTTCATCACAGCTCCAATCTTTTTTTCTGTAACTCCTTCCATGGATGTTTTGTTCCCGATTCTAAGAAGGGGTACAGTGACCCCACTTTGGTCTTCATTCTTCTTGAGTTTCATGCGTTTAGAAAATAGTATCTTATATCTTGGGTATTCTAAGTTTCTGGGCTAATATCCACATATCAGTGACTACATATTGTGTGAGTTCTTTTGTGAATTGGTTACCTCACTCAGGATGATGCCCTCCAGGTCCATCCATTTGCCTAGGAATTTCATAAATTCATTCTTTTTAATAGCTGAGTAGTACTCCATTGTGGAAATGTTCCACATTTTCTGTATCCATTCCTCTGTTGAGGGGCATCTGGGTTCTTTCCAGCTTCTGGCAATTATAAATAAGGCTGCTATAAACATAGTGGAGCATGTGTCCTTCTAACTGGTTGGAACATCTTCTCGATATAGGCCCAGGAGAGGTATTGCTAGATCCTCCGGTAGTACTATATCCAATTTTCTAAGGAACCACCAGATTGATTTCCAGAGTGGTTGTAAAAGCTTGCTGTCACCTGAATTTTTGATCTTACCCATTCTGACTGGTGTGAGGTGGAATCTCAGGGTTGTTTTGAGTTGCATTTCCCTGATGATTAAGGATGTTGAACATTTTTTCAGGTGCTTCTCTGCCATTCGGTATTCCTCAGGTGAGAATTCTTTGTTTAGCTCTGAGCCCCATGTTTTAATGGGGTTATTTGTTTTTCTGGAGTCCATCTTCTTGAGTTCTTTATATATGTATTGGATATTAGTCCCCTATCTGATTTAGGATAGGTAAAGATCCTTTCCCAAACTGTTGGTGGCCTTTTTATCTTATTGACGGTGTCTTTTGCCTTGCAGAAGCTTTGCAATTTTATGAGGTTCCATTTGTTGATTCTCGATCTTACAGCACAAGCCATTCCTGTTCTATTCAGGAATTTTCCCCCTGTATCCATATCTTCAAGGCTTTTCCCTACTTTCTCCTCTATAAGTTTCAGTGTATCTGGCTTTATGTGGAGTTCCTTGATCCACTTAGATTTGACCTTAGTACAAGGAGATAGGAATGGATCAATTCACATTCTTCTACATGATAACCTAGAGTTGTGCCACCACCATTTGTTGAAAATGCTGTCTTTTTTCCACTGAATGGTTTTTGCTCCCTTTTAAAAGATCAAGTGACCATAGATATGTGGGTTCATTTCTGGCTCTTCAATTCTATTCCACTGGTCTACTTGTCTGTCGCTATACCAGTACCATGCAATTTTTATCACAATTGCTCGGTAGTACAACTTTAGGTCAGGAATGGTGATTCCACTGGAGGTTTTTTTTTATCCTTGAGCAGAGTTTTTGCTATCCTAGGTTTTTGGTTATTCCAGGTCAATTTTCAGCTTGCCCTTTCTAATTCGTTGAAGAATTGAGTTGGAATTTTGATGGGGATTGCATTGAATCTGTAGATTGCTTTTGGCAAGATAGCCATTTTTACTGTATTGATCATGCCAATCCATGAGCATGGGAAATCTTTCCATCTTCTGAGATCTTCTATAATTTCTTTCTTCAGAGACTTGAATTTTTTATTATACAGATCTTTCACTTCCTTAGAGTCACGCCAAGATATTTTATATTATTTGTGACTATTGAGAAGGGTGTTGTTTCCCTAATTTCTTTCTCAGCCTGTTTATTTTTTGTGTAGAGAAAGGCCATTGACTTGTTTGAGTTAATTTTATATCCAGCTACTTCATTGAACCTGTTTATCAGGTTTAGGAGTTCTCTGGTGGAATTTTTAGGGTCACTTATATATACTATCATATCATCTGCCAAAAGTGATATTTTGACTTCTCATTTAGAATTTGTATCCCCTTGATCTCCTTTTGTTGTCGAATTGCTCTGGCTAGGAGTTCAAGTACAATGTTAAATAGGTAGGGAGAAAGTGGGCAGCCTTGTCTAGTCCTTGATTTTAGTGGGATTGGTTCCAGCTTCTCACCATTTACTTTGATATTGGCTACTGGTTTGGTGTAGATTGCTTTTATCATGTTTAGGTATGGGCCTTGAATTCCTGATCTTTCCAAGACTTTTATTATGAATGGGTGTTGGATCTTGTCAAATGCTTTTTCGGCATCTAACGAGATGATCATGTGGTTTTTGTCTGTGAGTTTGTTTATATACTGGATTACGTTGATGGATTTCCATATATTGAACCATCCCTGCATCCCTGGGATGAAACCTACTTGGTCAGGATGGATGATTGTTTTGATGTGTTATTGGATTCGGTTAGCAAGAACTTTATTGAGGATTTTTGCATCAATATTCATAAGGGAAATTGGTCTGAAGTTCTCCATCTTTGTTGGGTCTATTTGTGGTTTAGGTATCAGAGTAATTGTGGCTTCATAGAATGAGTTGGGTAGAGTAACTTCTACTTCTATTTTGTGGAATAGTTTGTGAAGAACTGGGATTACATCTTTGAAGGTCTGATAGAACTCTGCACTAAAGCCATCTGGTCCTGGGGTTTTTTTCGTTGGGAGACTATTAATGACTGCTTCTATTTCTTTAGGGGATATAAGACTGTTTTAGATCATTAATCTGATCTTGATTTAACTTTGGTACCTGGTATCTGTCTAGAAACTTGTCCATTACATCCAGGTTCTCCAGTTTTGTTGAGTATAGCCTTTTGTAGAAGCATGTGATGGTGTTTTGTATTTCTTCAGGATCTGTTGTTATGTCTCCCTTTTCATTTCTGATTTTGTTAATTAGGATGCTTTCCCTGTGCCGTCTAGTGAGTCTGGCTAAGGGTTTATCTATCTTGTTGATTTTTCTCAAAGAACCAGATCCTGGTTTGGTTGTTTCTTTGAATAGTTCTTCTTGTTTCCACTTGGTCTATTTCTCCCCTAAGTTTGATTATTTCCTGTCGTCTACTCCTCTTGGGTGAATTTGCTTCCTTTTGTTTTAGAGCTTTTAGGTGTGTTGTCAAGCTGTTAATGTGTACTCTCTCTAGTTACTTTTTGGAGGCACTCAGAGCTATGAGTTTTCCTCTTAGAAATGCTTTCATTGTGTCCCATAAGTTTGGTTATGTTTTGGCTTCATTTTCATTAAACTCTAAAAAGTCCTTAATTTCTTTCTTTATTCCTTCCTTGACCAAGGTATCATTGAGAGGAGTGTTGTTCAGTTTCCACATGAATGTTGGCTTTCTATTATTTATTTTGTTATTGAAGATCAGCCTTAGTCCATGGTGATCTGATATGGTGCATGGGACAATTTCAATATTTTTGTATCTGTTGAGTCCTGTTTTCTGACCAATTATGTGGTCAGTTTTGGAGAAGGTACCATGAGGTGCTGAGAAGAAGGTATATTCTTTTGTTTTAGGATAAAATGTTCTGTAGATATCTGTTAAGTCCATTTGTTTCATAACTTCTGTTAGTTTCACTGTGTCCCTGTTTAGTTTCTGTTTCTACTATCTTTCCATTGGTGAAAGTGGTGTGTTGAAGTCTCCCACTATTATTGTATGAGGTGCAATGTGTGCTTTGAGCTTTACTAAAGTAAACTTGTATTTGGAGCATAGATATTCGGGATTGAAAGTTCCTTTTTGGAAGATTTTTATCTTTGATGAGTATGAAGTGCCCCTCCTTGTCTCTTTTGATGACTTTTGGCTGGAAGTCGATTTTATTAGATATTAGAATGGCTACTCTAGCTTTTTTCTTCAGACCATTCGCTTGGAAAATTGTTCCAGCCTTTTATTCTGAGGTATTCTCTTTCTTTTTCCCTGAGATGGGTTTCCTTTAAGCAGCAAAATGCTGGGTCCTGTTTGTGTAGCCAGTCTGTTAGTCTATGTCTTTTTATTGGGGAGTTGAGTCCATTTATTTTAAGGGATATTAAGGAAAAGTAATTGTTTCTTCCTATTATTTTTGTTGTTGAAGTTGGCATTCTGTTCTCGTGGCTGTCTTCTTTTAGGTTTGTTAAAGATTACTTTCTTGCTTTTTCTAGGACATGGTTCCCTCTCTCTCTCTCTCTCTCTCTCTCTCTCTCTCTCTCTCTCTCTCTTTTTTTTCTGTTATTGTCCTTTGAAGGGCTGGATTCATGGAAAGATAATGTGTGAATTTGGTTCTGTAGTTGAATACTTTGGTTTCTCCATCTATGGTAATTGAAAGTTTGGCTGGTTATAGTAGCCTGGGCTGGCATTTGTGTTCTCTTAGTGTCTGTATAACAGATATCTGTCCAGGATCTTCTGGCTTTCATAGTCTGTTGAAAAATCTGGTGTAATTCTGATAGGCTTGCCTTTATATGTTACTTGACCTTTTTCCTTTATTGCTTTTAATATTCTATCTTTATTTAGTGAATATTTTTGTTCTGATTATCATGTGTCGGGAGGAATTTCTTTTCTGGTCCAGTCTATTTGGAGTTCTTTAGGCTTCTTGTATGTTCATGGGCATCTTTTCTTTAGGTTTGTGAAGTTTTTTTTCTATAATTTTGTTGAAGATATTTGCTGGTCCTTTATGTTGAAAATCTTCATTCTCGCCTACTCCTATTATCAGTAGGTTTGGTCTTCTCATTGTGTTTCAGATTTCCTGAATGTTTTGAGTTAGGATCTTTTTGCATTTTTCATTTTCTTTGATTGTTGTGCCCATGTTCTCTATGGAATCTTCTGCACCTGATATTCTTTCTTCCAACTCTTGTATTCTGTTGCTGATGCTAGCATCTATGGTTCCAGATTTCTTTCCTAGGGATTCTATCTCCAGCTTTGCCTCAATTTGTATTTTTTTTAATTGGGTCTACTTCCCTTTTTTAGGTCTAGTATGGTTTTTTTCATTTCTTTCACGTGTTTGGATGTGTTTTCCTGTTTGTTTTTTTGTTGTTGTTGTTTTGTTTTTTAAGGACTTGTAACTCTTTAGCAGTGTTCTCCTGTATTTCTTTAAGTGAGTTATTAAAGTTCTTCTTGATGTCTTCTACCATCATCATGAGATATGCCTTTAAATCAGTGTCTAGGTTTTTGTGTGTGTTGGGGTGCCCTGGACTGGCTGAGGTGGGAGTGCTGGGTTCTGATGATGATGAGTGGTCTTGGTTTCGGTTAGTAAGATTCTTATGTCTGCCTTTCACCATCTGGTAAACTCTGGAGTCAGTTTTTATAGTTGTCTCTGGTTAGAGCTTGTTCCTCTCATGATTCTGTTATTCTCTACCAGCAGACCTAGGAGACTTGCTCTCTCCTGAGTTTCAGTGGTCCAGAGCACTCTCTGCAGGCAGGCTCTCCTCTTTCAGGGAAAGTGCACAGATATCTGGCATTCAGACTTGCCTCCTGCAGAAGATGAAGGCCAGAAACACGACCTTCCCAGAAGCTGTTAGCTTCTGTAGTCCACACTCTCACCTGTGCAGACTAGTCTTGGTGGAGTCAGGGAACCAAGATTTCTCCCGCAGATGCTCAGGCAAAGCCTTGCCGGGCTGGGCAGATACCTATCCTCTGGTATAGAAGGTGTCCGGATGTCTGGAGCCGGAAAAGGGGGCTGCCTCAGAAACTCTGTGGCCCCCGGAGTTCCAGAAGCTGTTAGCTTCTGTAGTCTCTATTGGGATTCTTAACATGGTTAAATCTGCTCGTGAACTCTCTGTTGCTATGCATGTCAGATTGATGTTTTGTTCATTTCAACAGGCTAGCCTGGGTCCTTATAGGTTTGTTTTAGATGTTGTTTCAAAGTTTCTCCCTATGGCTCTTTTCCAAATGTCCTTTATTAGGATAGACTGACAGTATTGCTGCTATTTTAGACCTAGTGGATTCAGATGTATACTTCAAGCTTTTAGCACAGTGAAAACCTGTTCACAGACAGAGCTATTCCTCTTTATGGAAGGCCATAAAAGCCTTCTCAGAGCAGAAGCTTTTCTTTAGAAATTTAACCCTATGTCTTCAACAGCAAACCCACAGTAAGTTAGAGGCTGGTCCTAATATACACACTTTGAATATTTTCTGAGTTATCTGGGTTCACATCCCCCAGATTATAGTTCAAAACTTTTATTGTGCAATTAGACAAATGAAGATGAAGACAAGTAGAAATGTACACAAAGTTGCACAAGAATAACTCAGAACCAGGTCTCTTGTTTGCATGTGTGTCTCTATTTCACATGATTGCTAGGGCTAAGTATATTTAGGACTTTGAGAGTATCTAGATTGTTTCACATGGATAATTCAAACTGAGGATCATAACTCGCTTGTCTTTATTAAACTCTGCAGCATACTAACCTGTTCTCTGCTCATTTTAGGGATAATACCATTTAAGTTAATGAGAAACACTATTACAATGATGCAACGTATTATAGCAAAAAAAAAAAAAATGTAGAATCTGGAGCCATACCAGCTAGTTTAATATCCTGGTTGTATCACTTTGAAATTGTAGGAAACTGGTTAAGATTTTTAGTCTTGTTCTTATGTCTGGTTTCTCTGCTGAGGAAAATGGATAAAATAATGGTTGATTTGATGGATAAAGTGATTGGTTGCATAAAGCACTTTGAATAATGCATCATACTAGCAAACATTCAATTAAACTTTGGTATTAATGCTTTCTTTTATTTTGAACTCTTGTCTAGTTGTTACTCAAATTTCAAGAGCAATTTGTTCCATTTATCTATTGTATCATATTATCCTGTTCTATTGAATATAAAAATGTAGATTTTGGCCTACATAAATTTAATTGTAACACAGATCAACAGAGCTGTTACTGTTTACCAGAGAGAACAATCACAAATTCTATGTGATTTAATTCTGCTCAGAAGATAAATTGAAAAGAAAAGCCATGTAAGTGGAGGGAAATTTAGTAATAGACATGGTCCAATACACTCTCCCAGTATATGCCAGAACTTTGACACTATGTCAACAGATAGAAACAGATGTAAAAACCAAGGCTTACTATAAGAATGTTATTTGTGAAACTATGATTTGGTGTATTTCACCATTAAGACTCATGTTAAAAAAAATGGAACACTGCAACTCATTATTGCTTATAGGGCTAGAGCTAGAGACTTAGACCATAGACAATGGACCACCACTACTATTGTTTACATAGATACGTGAATGAATGTCTCGGTCTATCTCTATACTAGAAATAATTGAATGCTTATCTATGTATTTGTTCTTTATGGGCTTGATGGGTTTTACTACAGATTTTTCTCTTTTCCAAGTGTTTTCCAAGCTGCTTGGAGACAATTCTACTTAGTACATATCTAGAAAATCAAGGTGCATAATCTAATTTTCCAGGTT
>NW_028227260.1:96914460-96926960 GCF_978045245.1 Mus caroli | reverse complement strand
AAATGATGTCCTTTAATATTTTCATTAAATCTGAAATTCAGCGGGGCTTTTTTTATTACAGACATTGATGGCTTTATAAATTTTTATGAGACAAGACCAGGATCCATGTACACTTAGTAAGAGACCTATGGATGCAGTGTGACTTATGAAGGTGTGAGTAGGTTCCTGGAAAGCTCTGGGTTTTAACCCCATCTCTGTTACTGCCTTGGTCACGTGCCTTCTTGCTGGCCCTGACTTTTCATATTTAGACATATCTGACTTGAGTTTTTATTTTTCTTCAATGAACCAAAGATACTTAAATTGCAGTTTCATGGAAATAATATAAAAATGTAAATATCTAGTGTCTTTCCTTCTTAGATGCATTAACTTTCACGTTATTCCAATGAGTCAATTTTAAAGTTAAACAAGGAGTGTCAACCTTCTATGACTCTTCATTTGCATCTATTATAATGCATAAAAGCACCAGAAGCATTTTGAAAGCAGAATATCCTTTAACATCCTCATCCTTCCTCTATACCTTGAATCTATAGATTAATACTTGTCTCTGCTACAGATCGCAGCATTCAGTCCTGCTGCAGACAATTCAAGCTGGGCAGACAGTACACCTGAGCTGAGATACAGGTTAAAAGTTCCTTTGATGAGTTAAATTATGACTGAAAAATATACTTTGTCAAAGCTACAGAGATGATTCATCAGTTAAGAACAATAGATGCTCTTAGATTCGATTTTCAGCACCAGCAGGGCAGCTTATAACCATCTGCAATGTAAGCCCTAAGGGATCTGGAACCTTCTTCTGACCTCCATGAGTAGAAGCATACAGACAAAAACACCCATAAATATTTTTTTAAAGTGGAACCAGAACAGTGAGTTATTAGCTCACCAGTTGTCTTTCTCAGCACATGTTCTTCCATTCCCAAGGTGCATGTGTGGACCAAACACATCCAGTTCTGAAGTACTTTGCTGGTAACTTGACTTTAGGAGGAGAAACAAGCTCTACTGGCATGTTCCTAGACCCCAAGAACAAATAAATCCTTGTGATCATGTTTATCATGACTGTGATGCCAGTGGACATTCTTCTTGCTTTGGCACAGTGTGCAATGCAGACTGTGACATACAATGACACATTCTGGTTGGCTGAGAAGCAGACTGTATTATGTACACAGGCACAGGCAGTAACTGCTAGAGAAAGTGATTCAAGGATGAACTAGGAAGGGGGAAAGGCCTTCTTTAAGGGTGTGCATCAACTGACATCCCACATGGCATGGGCAGGGCCTTCATGCAAAGCCTCAATATAGATACAAAAGTGATTAACTAGCCCACTCATAGACCTGAATTTACTCTTCAGATCCATTTTTTTTCATCTAAGTTTCCCTCAGTGAAGATGTCACCATTAGAATGCTGTGGACCAGAGATTCTAGTTTCATTCCTGTCCCATTGTGCTGCTGGAGAGCTTCAAAGAGGTCCTTCCTTCCTTCCTTCCTTCCTTCCTTCCTTCCTTCCTTCCTTCCTTCCTTCCTTCCTTCCTTCCTCCCTTCCTTCCTCCCTCCCTCCCTTCCTCTTTCTTTCCCTCCTTCCCTTCTTCCTCCTCCCTCTCCCCATCCATTTTTTCCAAACTGGGTTCCTCTGTGTAACCCTGCTGTTCTGGAACTGACTCAGTAGCCTAGTTTGGCCTCTGCCACCCAAGTGCTAGGATTAAAAGTGTGTACCACCACAGCCAGCCAAGGGGTTCATTTTTTTGTTGAAACTGTATGAATCTCACAGCATCACCAAAAATCCACAGACCAGTAAGCAAGTCTAGGATTTGGATGACTATAGGAATGCAAGATAATTGAAGTCCCATCTTATTTTCTAAAGATAAGGCTGGCTGTGTTAGTTGGGGTTCTCTATTCCATGAAGCTGAATATCTCAGCTGATCTTCAGTATATACTGGAATCCAAAAGAGGTAGGCTCTAATTAGTGCGGTGATGGCAGGCAGGCCAAGAACAAAAGCTTCATTCTTCCATGTCCTTATATAGGCTTTCAGCAGAGGGTGTGTCCTAGATTACTGGAGGTTTTTCCCAGCTATAATGATCTGGATTAAGGTCATATCTTTCCCAAAGTATATCTTTCTACTTCAAAAATTCCTTACAGGTGTGCCCTCCATTTTTAGGTTTTATGTAAATCCAGATGCAGTCAAGTTGAAAACTAAAAACAGCCATCGTACTGGCTTTGAAGTCACATAGATCTGTATTTTTCACATGCTATTTCTCCTCTCCATCCGTTCCCCCATCCAACACTTACTGTACCCCTCACACTCTCAATTTCATGACTTCTTCTTCAATTATTTTATTAGTATTACATGTATGCATATATACATATACATTATATACATGTATGTATATCATACTTCAACTCTTTATATGATTGAACATAGATTTTATTTATTATGCATTTATTTGATTAAAATATTTTCTCATATAATATATCTGTATCATGTTTTCTCCTTCCTCTACTCCCAGCGCTTCCCTACCTCGCCTTTCATCCAGATCCACCCCCTTTCTGTCTCTTGTTAGAAAACAAACAGACTTCTATGAGATAATAAAATAACTTAAGGTAAAATAAGGTAAAACAAAACCAAACAACCCTGAATAGGACAAAACAGAAGGGAAAGAGCCCAAGAAAAAGCCCAATAAGCAGATATGGGCACAGACGTACTTGTTTGCACTCAGGAATCCCATAAAGGGGGAAGCCATCGTGTGTGTGTGTGTGTGTGTGTGTGTGTGTGTGTGTGTGTGTGTAAAATAAATTTTTAAAAAGATAAAAATTTTTTAAAAAGAAAAATCCTGACATGACATTATAAGACAAGGGACCACCAAAGATGCTACTGAGTTCCTTTTCTGTTGGATATCTGATGCTGGGCATGAAGACTATCTCTAAGAGCAGTTTGTTTCCCCTGTGAGGCCTCCTTGGAAAAAACATTTTTTTTTCAAGTGGTAATTAATTGAAGATTGCTTTTGATGTATTCTAGTCAACATCTTTTTGGTTTAATTTGTTAGTGAGGCCAATATTTATTCTGCTATTTTTTCTGAAACAAGGTTTCAAGTAGCCAAAGACTAGCTGCTTCTATAATACTTTGTAGCAAAAGATGGACCTTGAACTGCTGATCCTCCTGCCAGCACCTCCCAAGTGCTGGGATTAAAAACTTTCACCAACATCCCAGTCCTGTATTTTGCTTGTTGCCTTTACCAAACCAGTTAGAATTTATTATTCCCAGAATTTGTCACTCTTAATTCATATTTTAGAGAAAATAGAGAAAAAGAGCCCATCATTAAATGTATTAACATAATCCCGAGATTCACAAGAAAAAAAAAACAGTTCTACAATTTTGAGCCAAATTTGAAGCAAGTTTTAATAAAATACTGATTCCTGGGACTCAATGGAGATGACCTTAGCCAAAATGGCCAACAGTGGGGAGAGGGAACTTGAAGAGGCCACTTCCAGTAGATAGACATGGCATCAAGTGAGTGATGGGGTTGCCATCCCACCTTCAAAATTTTTGACCCAGAATTGTTCCTGTCTAAAAATAATGCAGAGACAAAAGTGAAACAGAGACTGCAGGAATGGCCGACCAGTGATCTGCCCAACATGGGATCCATCCCACAGGCAGGCACCAAACCCTGACACTATTACTGATGCCATGTTGTGCTTGCAGACAGGAGCCTAGCACATCTGTCCTCTGAGAGGCTCTAACAGCAGCTGACTGAGCCAGATGCAGATACTTACATCCAACCATTGGACTGAGCCCAGGGACCCTCATGGAAAAGTTAGGGAAGGACTGAAGGAACTGAAGGGAATGGCAACCCCATAGGAAGAACAGCAACATCAACTAACTCTGACCCCTCAGAGCTCCCAGGGACTAAGCCAACAACCAAAGAGCATACACAGGTTGGTCTGTGGCCCCTGGCACATATGTAGCAGAGGATTGCCTTATCTGGCCTCAGTGGGAGAAGATATGCCTAATCCTGTAGAGACCTGATGCTCCAGGGAAGAGGGGTTTCAGGGGAGCACCTTATCAGAGGTAAAGGGGAGGGGAATGGGATGCAGAACAGTGGAAAGGGAGGAGGAAAATATCTGGAATGTAAATATATAAAATAATTAATTAAAAAATACTGATCATAAAAATGGACTCTAGTGAGGTCCATTCCTGGTGTCCCAGTGAATGGTGATAAGATACTTGTTGTAGGGGTTTGTTAAGGACAAAAACCATACAGTCACTGTATTTCCAATATGGATTTCTTATTTTCAAAAAACTACAACTCCAAGTATTCCAGGAAGATAGTGGGTCTTTGGGCATGTAGGGTTTACAGGTTAGCTTTGGCTCTTACAATACTCAAACCAGAGAAAAAACATAGGAAAGCTAAGCACTCATTCTCTGTATGAATATTATTAGTTTAAAAGTTGTTCACAATCACTGGAGATATAGCTTAGCTTGTAGATTGCTTGTCTGGCATGTTCAAAGTTCTAGATCTAACCTCCCAGTATTAAGAAGTAAGCAAATGAAAATATAAAGTATCACCAGGCCTGGAACAGTAGCTTACTTGGTAGAGTAGTTCCCTAGTGTGCACAAGGACCTACTTTCCATTTGCAGCATGCCATAAACTAGATGTACGAGCATACATCTGTGATCCTAGCAGTCTTGAGGCAAAGGCAAGAGGACCAGAAGTTCAAGGTTTGAGACCAGCTTGGATTACATGAGACCCAGCCTCAAAACAGGAATCACCAACAACATGATAGGAAACAGAATCCTACTCTAAACAAGAGTCAAAGAAAGAGCATGAGCAAGTGAGCTTTTACTCAGGGATGTAATATTGAGACATATACACATTCATCAATCCATGCATACAGAGGAGGTTTAGTTCTAGACTTGCAATAAAGAAAATATTGCAATAAATTGAGTCACTCAAAACATTTGTGTGTCAGTGCATGTGAAAGTTATATTTTGTCTATTAAGCATACAAGCATTATAGCTATGTACATACTTTAATTAAAGCATACAGAAGAACCAGGGGCGGGAAGTTGTAACATCCTGACAATTGTTTTCATGAAAGACTGGTCTTTAGCATGCAAAACTGCTTTGTACCATTTAACTCTCAGTAGACTAGCTTTCAAAATGGGACTCAAGAGTATACTTGCAGTCAGCATCCCAGCAAGATGAGGGCAGAAATATCAGTTTGGTGCTTCAAAAATTAAATCAAAACAAGAAAAGTCAAATCAGTAAACCAGATGTAGGGCTATATGCCTACAAGTCCCAGTCACTAGAAACCCAAGAAGGGAAGATCACTGGAACCAGGAGGTCAAGGCCAGCCTGAACTACATAGCAGGCCCATATCTCAAAAACAAAAGAGAAAATTAAAATTGTGAGAATTCTGATATTCTTCCCTATTTCATACAATAGAGTGTTGTATGTGGATGTATCAGAATGGTGATGTGAATGTCATTTTCTTGTACTTTCCATGTAGGGCAATTTTTTTCTATAGTCATGGATTTGAGTTTTGCAAAAGAGAAACAAAAGGGACCACACTTGGAAGTAGGCAACTCAGGTCTCAAATTCACCTCCGTATGAGAACTTAGGGCTATTTAAAAAAGGATTTATTTATTTTATGTATGAGAGTGTTCTCTCTGCATATATACCTGGGTACCAGAAGTGAGCATCAAATCCCATTATAGATGGTTGTGAGCCACCATATTTTTGCTGGGAATTGAACTCAAGACTTCTGGAAGAACAACCAGTGTTCTTAAACGCTGAGCCATCTCTCTAGCACCTACTTAGGGCTATTAATGAGACAAAGTAATCCTAGCATTTAGGAGGATACAAGAGTTACAGGCCAGCCTGGACAAATCGAAAAATATGTTTGTAAAATTTAAGTAGCTATGTGTAGTTGACCAGAGACCAGTCAACATAGGTACCTTGAATGGGGGTCTGGGAATTAAAGAACAAGGATGAGAGAAGAATGGAGTCAAGACAAAGTTCTGATCAAGGCTCAACTTTATTGCAAAGCAACCGGCTTATAAAGGCAAATACCATAAGCCCAACCCCTAGACATGACTGATGATGTAAATCATCTCATGCTGGCAGCCAATGGCATAGGTTTCCATTTCTCAGCACAGGTCTCTCTTATCAGGCCAAAGCAGAACTCCCAACTCCAACAGGGAAATTCCAAGTGCTGTGATAGCAAAAATAGCTGATGGGGCAACTCCTGCTATGCAGGGCAGGGCAGAACCTTCATAGCTATGTATATGTATATGTATTATCTGTCTTTACTAATCTCTGAATGCTTCTTTAGATATAAATCAAATAATTCATATTGACTCCTGATTTTTTAAAGTTAGTTTGTCTATAAGTGCCCCTTTAATATAACTGTTATTTAAGATAACTTTTTAAAAATGTACTGTTATATGTACCAATGTTTTGTGTACATGCATGCAAGTTGCCATGTGTGCCTGATGCTCACAGAGTTCACAAGTGGGCACTGGAAAAAAATGAAGTTACAGATGTTTTTGAGCCATCGTGTGTGTGTTGAAAATCTAGCCCATGTCCCTTGCAAGAACAACATACGCTCTTAACTGTTTGCCATCTCTCCAGCTCCCCAAAAGCTTAGTTTCATGTTACCTTGTTTATTACTTATGCTAATAGTCAAAAACAAGTAGAACTTTTATGTCGGGTTAGAAGTTATGACAGTTGTCACTAAGGGTGTAGACAGTGCTTTTTAGGGTGATAATCATTTTTGACACACTTTTCAGCTGTGGCTTTTGTGTATTTTTCACTTAATGTTTGGCTTGTATACATTTATAAGTAATGTGAAGAACTCTCTTCTAACCTCCATGGGCACATGCATTCATATGTGCACAAACACGCACATGTACATAATTTAAAATAACGAAATCTAAACTGAGAAGAGTCTGAACCTTTTCTGTTGAGAGTGTAGTTTCCATGCAGCTGTTGCAGATAGTTCAGTTTCTCTGGGTTCTGTTCTCACTGATTTTCTCCCCATAGAAATGGGTTGCAAAGAACCATTAGTTAAACAATTTGATAATGAACATAAGATTTTTCATCATCTTATAGTTCTATTTCTTTGGTGCTAAGGAAATAATTGTAAGCCCACTATTTTTTTTTGACAATAAGATTCCACGCACTAAGATGATTATCACATTATAATAGAGAAAAGTATAAACAACACATCTGTCCAATAATAGAGGATTTCCAGATTAATTGTGGCATCTCCATCTAATAGTGTGTAATATGCAACTTCTAAAGTCAACTGTCCTAGGCTGCTTTTATTTGTTGTTATAAAACAGTGAATAAAGCCACTTGGCGGATGGAAAGGCTTTGCTTTACTTTTACTGAGACCATCAGGGCAGGAACTCAGCAGGAATCAGGAGTAGAGCTCCTTGTTTTCTTTTTCAGATTAGGACCACCTGTCTGGGATGTTACTATGCACAATAAGTTGTGCCCTTCCACTCAAGAATTATTCAAGAAAATGGCCTGCAGAGAGGCCCACTGTCCAATCGGATGAAGGCCATCGATCAATGGCAGTTCCTTCTCAGGTGACTCTCGTTTGTGTTAAAATGACTTTTTTTTAATTATATGAAGACTATTATAATAATGTTAGCATATAAAATTAGAATATAAAATTATATGTACAATATTGTTGCAATTGTGTAACACATATAAATGAAGTATCCTAAGGTAGCATACATAGTTACCTCTGCTTGATTAAAAAATATTCTTCTTCCTTCTTAGAAATGGGAACAAAACACCCATGGAAGGAGTTACAGAGACAAAATTTGGAGCTGTGACGAAAGGATGGACCATCTAGTGATTGCCATATGCAGGGATCCATTCCATAATCAGCTTCCAAACGCTGACACCATTGCATACACTAGCAAGATTTTGCTGAAAGGACCCAGATATAGCTGTCTCTTGTGAGACTATGCCGGGGCTTGGCAAACACAGGAATGGATGCTCACAGTCAGCTATTGGATGGATCACAGGGCTCCCAATGGAGGAGCTAGAGAAAGTACCCAAGGAGCTAAAGGGAACTGCAACCCTATAGGTGGAACAACAATATGAACTAACCAGTACCCCGGAGCTCTTGTCTCTAGCTGCATATGTATCAAAAGATGGCCTAGTCGGCCATCACTGGAAAGAGAGGCCCATTGGACTTGCAAACTTTATATGCCCCAGTACAGGGGAACCCCAGGGCCAAAAAGGGGGAGTGGGTGGGTAGGGGATTGGGGGGGTGGGTATGGGGGACTTTTGGGATAGCATTGGAAATGTAAACGAGGAAAATACCTAATAAAAAATAAATTAAAAAATATTCTTCTTTATCAAATTTTTCATTTTTATTCAATAGGTAAGAATTAATTTTGCAATAACAAAAATCCACAAATGTGATGTGTGTTCAATTGTTGCAAACTTTTTAGAATGGAGTACTTGAGTAACAATAGTGAAAGAGCTCTTTTGCTTTTTCATGTAATAGGGAAATCATTCCTATAAATTTCTGTTCTCCAGAACAGTATATACTCTTCAAATAGTTATTTGTACAATGTTGGAGTAAGATCGATTACAAGCACAGCCATATGACCTCATACACATCTCAGTTGATTAGCTGGCCCTTTGAAGTCACTGCACAAAAGAGTTTTCCATGTCCTCTAATTTCAGACAATGAGTGTCATTTAAATATATACATTTGTGAAATTTTCAATTCTGTTAGAAGAGGCACTGTATAAACATGCTGAATAGTCAATTCCAAGTTGAAGATAATGGACAGCACCACGTCTTAGGGACATGGTGTTCCCCATGAGGACAGAGAGAATGTGCTGCTTTGCACAGGCTTTAATCAGCAAGGACCTTTTTGCATAGAAAGATTAGCTTCATTTGAATTCTCTTTGTATTTGTGTCACACTGGTTGCTTTATATACTCAAGAGTCAGATGATAGATCATCTGCCCCTGTCTGATAGAAACATATTTCAAATGCGAATCTATCTTTTTAAAATGAACAAAAGGTCAAGGGTCTTTTCGAAGCTTCTCCATAGGAGATGGAATGGGGCTGAATCCTGAGGGCCTTTCCTGCACAAGCTGATGCTGACTCACAGGCAGTTAATACATTTGATTCAGCCACAGAAAGTTCCAGCTCCCATATTTTCTTCTTAAATAAATTTTGTGATCAAGAGGTCCATACACACACACACACACACACACACACACACACACACACACACACACATGGAAGCAAGGGCCTTGCACTAACTAGGCAAGCACACTGCTACTGAGCTGGAGGATTCTTCCCAGGCTAAGAGATGGGTTTCCAAGATAGCAGGTCTATATAGGCTGTGGTGTGATAACTGGCACGAAGTAGTACATCTTCCTTGGTTTCAGTATCACAGCAGGCCTTGACAAACATGAACTCCTGAGCTTTTCACCTTTATCTCCTGAGTGCTGAAATTGCAAGCTTTGGATTTGGTGCTGAGGATCGAGCCCTAGGCTTTGTGCACACTAGGCAAGCACTATTCTAACTGAGCTACGTCCCTCCCCACATTTAATTTTTTTCACTCCTTGCCTAACTGCATCATCTCCTATCTTGGGATTCTGCTAAAACATTCCGGCTTCCTGTGTATGTTACATTTCCTTCCTGAACTCCACAACTAGATTCAGGGCCAATTTTGATTTTAGTCTGCTCTCAGTCCTTGAAAGCTGATGCTGATTCCCTTATTATCCTGACTTCCAGCCCTTCCCCCTCATCCTATCCACACAGGGCTCTAGCTGGATTCCAACATCTGCTGAAATTAGCCTAGTTCAAATAAACAAATAATTAGTGTTGAAAAGAGATACTTAGATGCTCAACAACAAACTAACATGCAACATTATCCAGAGAGTTCGTCTAAATTAGAGCTTATTTTCCCATATCAGTAAGGAAGTACATAATTTGAAAACATTTAAAGAAAATCAGTTTCCCCTTTTGAACCAGACACTAAACATTACCCTGTCTACAGTACAATGTCACACAATGTACCCATTTTTAACTATTGAGTGTGACTACATAGTATATATAGTACATTTGTATAAAAGACAGAACTCAGCATCCTATGAATTGACGTTAACTTTAACTCATTGAAGCTTCAGGAAATCAGGTTGCAAAGGAGTCTTGGACACCACAGTTTAGGCATGCTACCCTTCAGTGCTTAGTAATACTGAGCGTTCTCCGTGTTTAGAGCACTGTTGTTAATTACTGGGTAGGCCCAGAAGTCCTAACAGAGCACAGCTGAATGCCTCCAGCCCTCCAAAGGTCTGTGTGGCTGAGAAGACAGCAAATGTCACTGCAACAGCAAGTGTTGATATGTTTACTCACCATTTTCTCTTAGCCCTACAAAACTAAGAAGCTAATTGTATGTTTGCCAGGCAGGGTGGCCCTTGCTCTTTGGTTTTTCATGATTGAGATAACTGAAACTTGCTTGCATTTTCCAGCCAGAAGCCACTGCAGTTAATGCTTTCAATATGGAAGCACTCTGGTTAGAGCGTTGAGACAAATTTAAAGGAATTATCAAGCCTTCGGAACTAAAGTATAAACAGAGGGCAATTTTCAGAATTTTTAAGTCTTTCTTCCTGGTTCTGAAGTCTTTCCCTGAGGCTGACATTAGGCAGAACTTGGTCATTTTCCTTGAGGCACCAAGTTAGGCTCCCGAAATTAGCTTTTGTCTTGGCCTATTCTGTGTTTCCTTCTAAGTTAATCCTTGTAGATTCCTAATTTTGTATTCTAAGTGTATGATTTGTTGATACATCTTATTTGATTGATGTACAGGTGCAACTTACCCCATAAAAATCATTATTCTTAAAGTATTAATTTTAATGCTAACAAAGCATGCCCCTGACTCTTTTTCTTTCTCTCCATTCCCTCTCTCCTCCTTCCTTCCTTCTTTTCTCTCTCTCTCTCTCCCTTTCTTTCTTTCTTTCTTTCTTTCTTTCTTTCTTTCTTTCTTTCTTTCTTTCTTTCTTTCTTTCTTTCTTTCTTTCTTCCTTCTTTCCTTCCTTCCTTCCTTCCTTCCTTCCTTCCTTCCTTCCTTCCTTCCTTCCTTCCTTTCTTCTTTTTCTTTTTTTCTTTTTTCTTTTTGAGATTAGGTCTTACTATCTCTGTACTTCAGGTTGCCTTCAAACTCCTGACACTCACGACTTGTGCTCTATCCTTGGTAATGCTGGAATTACAAGCATGCCCCACTGTACCTGGCTACATTTTGAAACATCTGTGAAATACTGCTGATGAAATTATTTTGATGCACCATTTCTAATAAAGTAGGTTCTATTCAGTGCAGTGTATATTTTGTAGAATTAAGCTGAATTTACATCTAAAACTGCTAACTTGATTTGTATAGTTACACATAAACTAATGGAAAAGAAAGGAATTGTATTCACAAATATTCCATAAGTAATGCAGGAGTATAAATTTATAGCTATGGGTACAGCTTTTGATCTTCAATTAATAATAGATAACATATAGTGAGATTTAAAATAAATGGACTTCCCATATGGTATGTATACTGTGTGGGAAATATACCAGGGTTTAAAATACCACCTGAAGGTAATCCTGAAAAGAAAACATTAAAAACGTATTCAGTTTATTTTATTCAAAATATGGAACTATATAAGTAGGTGAATGCTGTTTCAGAAGTTTATTGATCATAAGCAATGAAATAACAACAATGAAAATTATCAAACAAAGGTTTTATCACTAATCAAATATTTATTTAGTTCTGTTTTTTTAAACATGGAAGTAATTGAACATTTTGTATGAGAAAGGTGAAACCTCAAAGTTGGCCTTGAAGTGTTTTCTGGAAACACTACAAAAAATTTCCCTATCTTCTTTCACTGTTTTTTGTCAATCTTATAGAATCTGTCAGCTGTAACAAAAAAACCTAAACTCTGTCTCATGTGCTCTAAATGGTTCACTGACATTCTAGTTAGATATTATTCCCCATGGCTTCTAAAATCTTACATTTACTCTTTTAAATTTCAAACTATTTTTTAATTTAAAAGGATGGAATCTGTTTTGAATATAAAACAAATTCAGAAGTTGCTACACCTTCAATTAGGTAATTGGAAGCACAATTAGCTCCTGGCTGTTTATTCTGAAATAGCAACTGCTTGCCTGTGTCAGTAATTATTTATACATAAAATTTTGCACTTTTGAATTTTGGCAATTAATTAAATCATGCAGTGAAATTGTGCATAACAATTGGACATAGAAGAAGAAAATGCAAATAGAGAAATCAGAAAAGGCATCTCTTATTAAGGATGGACAGCTGTCTGATGTCTTTTCAGAGAATTTTTACAGTTAAGGTGAGAGATTTGTTGATGAGGAATTTCTCTGCCTGTACTGTTGTTCCCAGAAATCCTTGGGATGCATGGTGGATTTGAGAGTCTTTGAGGAGTCCATAGATTTCTCTTGAAAACTAGCTAATGAGGGGC